>NC_057807.1:608562272-608591005 GCF_018294505.1 Triticum aestivum | reverse complement strand
CGAAATGCTAACCTTCCACATCGCCCCATTCATAAGTCGCTATCAAGCACTACTGGGACGCGAAGCTTTCGCCCGCTTTAACGCAATACCGCATTATGCATCCCTTACACTCAAAATGCCCGGTCCACGAGGCATAATCTCATTAAAGGGAAATACCACATGTTCCCCGAGCACGGAGGATGGTACGGCTGCCTTGACAGCCGCACACTTACCCAGCTTTACCACTCAGAGCACCTTAAAAGGTCGTTAAAGACCTCGGACATGGCTCGACGAGTCCGACCTAAACATACAAAGGCTTCATAGCCGCATAACCCTGTACAAGGGGCTCCGCGCGTCTACACCATGAGACAATAAAGCTCAATTCTACCCATGTTTTTGTATTATACTTTGTTTATTTTAACATAGATTTCTCGCACGATTGTTTTTCCACTAAGTTCCTCTCTTTTACAGATGAACGCCATGCTACACCCATCCAGGATACGGCACAACGGAGACACAGGCGCAGACGTGCAGCAGGGACCCGTTTCAAGGATTCTTTTTAGATTAAGATCTTGCGTAAACCTTTTTTACTGTCTCTTGTTGATAACATCCCCTGGTTTTTGCTATAATCGAGGAGGAGGCTGGCGTCTTGGCATGTGGCCACGCCAGAACTTTGCGCGTACCTGGACACCAGGTTTTTTTTATCAGGGGCCTTTGTGCGGCCCATTTTCATAAAGACCGGATACCTTAGGGAGTGTTCGGCGTCGTGAGTTTGGCCTTATATGCATCAGCTCCGAATCATGTCTTTGGTCAAATGTTGGGTTTGCCCGGCTCCTATGTTTTGCTGCCTTATGTTCCGCTCTATCGGCTAAGGCGGCACCAGGAGAACTACTGCGATTGTGCCCCGGTTCGGCCAGGCGAGCACCTCAATAGAGAAAGCCGAAAACTGACTGTCATGATATAGCGAGAGACTGGTCAACCACTCAATGACTTACCGGAATCTTTAGAATTCCTCCGCATTAACGAAGGGCAGTTTCCCGGTCAGGCACACACGCGCCCCGGATTCGGGCGAGTGCGGTGCCCCTAGGGGCTATTCAGTAGCCCCACTGTCAAACTCCTATGGCTAAGTGAAAGTGATAAAGCATTATAGTCCGGTTGCCTAGTTCACTGCGCTATCACCTCCTTTATAGGACCAAGACGTTGGATCAAGTGTGAAAAGGCGCCTTCTGCGAACACCCCCGCATTATATGCGTGGGGGCTGAAGCCAACGACTACCATCTTTCAGGTTATATACACATATACATTAACGGCCGCGCATGAGGCATTCTAATTCTTGAAAGCATAAGAAAGTTTTTATATTCCATCAAAGTATTGTTTTACAATAGCACATGTCATTCAAACACAACATCCTTCGAGCACCGCGTCTCTATTAAATGAGCGCCCTGCAGAACTTCCTCAAAGTAGTGCTTGGCAGGTACTCGGCTTTCGTCCGAATCCTGGGATGCAACAACACTGGACTTCATATCCGCCCAGTATGTCTTGACACGGGCAAGAACCATCTGCGCACCCTCTATGCACGCTGACCTCTTCATTGCATCAACATGTGGCACCGAACCAAGGAACTGCTTCACCAAGCTAAAATAACTCTTCGGCTCTGGCTCTTCCGGGCACAGACGACTCGTGACGTACCTCATGGCGAGTCCGGATAACCTGTTCAGCTCCGCCCAAGCGGCCAAACAGTCAGATACCGAAAGTGGGCGCTCCGGATTATGGAACTGCGACCAAAAAAGTTCTTCCAATTCATGGTCACCCATACTCCGGAAGTGTTCGGTCGCGTCTGCAGCACTCGCCGCCAAATCCAGACAAGTGTTCGCCGCACTCCACTTCCGATCTAACGGAGCATACTTAGGATCCCCGAACTTCATCCGTAGCATATAGGGCTTTCCAGCCGCGATATCTCCGGCCTGACGTAGCTCCTCTTTCATAGCTCTCGTTGTAGAGCGAGTGTCCTTGGCCTCGGCAGTGACCTTTTCTAGGTCCTTCTGTGCCACCATATCTTCTTTTTCAAGAAGCTCATAACGGTCGGCAGCATCCTTCAACTTTATAGTCATCTCGGCTATTACTTTCTTGCTCTGGCATTGAGCAGCCTGTTCGGCTTCTAGCTCTTCGGCGGCTTTAACGGCAGCCGCATCACTTTTCCTCGCTTGTTCCTTGGCTCGGGCAAGTTCGGCACGAAGACTCTCCACGGCAGCGGCACCATCTGCATTAAGCACATATGTTATAAGGTACGAGCATCAAGCCCCTCTTTTTAGATGTCTTTGGAGACGTTCCATACCTTGTGCCTCGTCTAGCCACTCATTCACAAGCATGATGTCTGCATCTGCCACGTCAAGTTGCCGCTTTACCTTGGCAAACGCGCCATTCCGGCTAGCCACCGAACACCTCGCCACCTACATAGGAGAAGCGACATATTATACCTGGGATTATGATCCTCTATGCGCCGTCATTTTTGACAACACACAGAGTCTCAGGGGCTACTATTTATACATGGCACATTTTATATATGCGACTCTGTCACAAAGTATGTCTTTTCGCGTACCTCAAAACCTGTCAGTAAACTCCTGGCGGCCTCGTACAATCTGCTTTCCGCGGATGAAATCCTTCTAATCACCATGTTCATCAACACACGGTGTTCCTCTGAGATAGACGCTCGCCCGAGCAGATCCTTCAGCCCCTCTGACCGTGCACCAAAAAGTGCCGGACTAGTCCGACGACCTTTTTCAAGGTCCGGGTTTGGAGAAACCCTCCGAGACGACACCTCGAGGTCTCCCGCCTCGTAAGACGGTACAGCTGGGGGAGGCGTTTCGCTCTCCATCATCTCCAGATGGAGATCCCCTGAAGATGAGCTCTGTTGAGAAGGGTTGAGGTCCGAACTGCAAGATCAAATTTTGGTTATCTTCCTCAGAAATAAAACGGGGATATCACTCATTTTAGAACCCCTCTCTTTACTTACGGCTCGGTGGAGAGCTGATCCCCTTGGGGGCGCAATGCGGCCGGGGCATCCTCCGGCGCTGGACCCTCTGACAAAGATCTCTTCCCCCGCTTTAAGGCTATCGCCTCCGGGTCTTCAGAGGTGTTCCTCTTCTTTCCTGGGATAGAGGAGTTCTCGACTCCTCCTTTCCTGACAGCCTCCTTCACGGAGGCGGTAGCTTCTTTGTTCCCCTCTTCGCCTTCTTCAAAAGGCGCAATCTCCCGCATCCTGGTCAACACGGGATCCGGCGTGGTCTCAAGGAGGGGGACCGGACACCTGATAAGCTTTGCTTCCGCTATCCACTCCTGTTTAAAGGATGTCTCTTTTAAGGGCGGTTTTGTTATAAATATACGGATGGCGTGTTCGGGTATGGGGCTACTTACTTGAGTATCCGGGCGATTGCAGCTCAGGCCTGCGTCCTCGGACAAGTCCGAAGACCTTGCTTGTGATCCGAAGAACAATTTGTACATCTCCACAGGCGTCGTGCCCATAAAGTGTTGAAGAGCTCATGGTCCTTCTGGATTAAATTCCCACAGGCGAAGGGGGCGACGTTTGCAGGGCAGTATGCGGCGAATCAGCATAACCTGCGCCGCTACGACCAAATTGATGTCTCTCTCTAGGAGATCTCGAATGTGGCCCTGCAGCAAGGGCACGTCCTTGGACGGCCCCCAGTTAAGTCCTTTATTGACCCATGATGCTAGCCGTGGTGGGGGACCCGAGCAAAAAGCAGGCGGTGTCACCCACATGGTGCCCCTGGGAGCTGTGACGTAGAACCACTCCCGTTGCCATAATCCAAACTCCTCTTGAAAAGAGCCCTCGGGCCATGGAGCATCGACAATCTTGCTTATAATTGCACCTCCGCACTTAGCGTGCTGCCCCTCGATCATCTTCGGTTCTACCTTGAAGGTTTTAAGCCACAACCCGAAGTGAGGAGTAACATGGAGGAAGGCCTCGCACACGACAATGAACGATGAAATTTGGAGGATGGACTCCGGAGCTAAGTCGAGGAATTCTAGCTCGTAATAAAACATGAGCCCCCTCACGAAGGGATCAATCGGGAAGCCTAACCCCCGAAGGAAGTGAGATGTGAACACCACGCTCTCACCGGGCTGGGGAGTGGGAATAGCCTGCCCTTGAGCAGGCAGCCTATGCGAGATTTCGTCGGTCAGATACCTGGCATCTCTCAGCTTTCGCACATCTTCCTCCGTAACAGAGGAAGACATCCACCAGCCTTGGGAGTCGGAGCCGGACATCATCGAAGGTCCGAAGCGCCTGGATCTGGAGCTTTGGGTGTTGGAACTCAAGGCGAGAGGCGGGCTTGATTGGATTGAAAAAGAGGAGGTGAGCCTTGGTCTCTTTATAAAGAGGTTGAATGCCAAGAGCCCTCCCCGTGACCGTTTGGGACTTACCTTCGATTAAAGAAGTCGTACCGATGGCGCGGTTGGGTTATCCACACCCGTATTGATGAGAATCCCGGAATAAGGGGACACGATCTCTGCTTTGACAAGACATTCCAAGGAAACCGCCTCGCTAAACACGCTGAGGTGGGACAGTAAAACGATTTGAATAAAGGTTTGGCTGTGGCATGATGTCACGCTACGGAATACGTCAGCAGATTATATTTGTGCAGACATTATTCTCTCTACGGTGGTATGTGGAGCTTATTTTACACAGTCGGACACTATCCTTGTGTTCAACATCTTCTAAGAAGTATTCGGAGGAGGAACCCGCCTTGCAATGCCGAAGACAATTTGCGTGCCGGACTCTTCGTCATTGAAGCCTGGTTCAGGGGCTACTGAGGGAGTCCTGGATTAGGGGTGTCCGGATGGCCGGACTATGACCTTTGGCCGGACTCCTGGACTATGAAGATACAAGATTGAAGACTTCGTCCCGTGTCCGGATAGGACTTTCCTTGGCGTGGAAGGCAAGCTTGGCGATACGATATGTAGATCTCCTCCCATTGTAACCGACTCTGTGTAACCCTAGCCCTCTCTGGTGTCTATATAAACCGGAGGGTTTTAGTCCGTAGGACGAACAACAATCATACCATAGGCTAGCTTCTAGGGTTTAGCCTCTCTGATCTCGTGGTAGATCAACTCTTGTACTACCCATACCATCAATATTAATCAAGCAGGAGTAGGGTTTTACCTCCATCGAGAGGGCCCGAACCTGGGTAAAAACATCGTGTCCCTTGTCTCCTGTTACCATCCGCCTAGACGCACAGTTCGGAACCCCCTACCCGAGATCCGCCGGTTTTGACACCGACACATGCCTCATGGGCAAGATGACTAAAACTCCATTCTCCGGAACAATGGAGCGAGCTAATGACTTATTGGAAATAATACATACCGATGTATGCGGTCCGATGAGTGTTGAGGCTCGCGGCGAGTATTGTTATTTTCTGACCTTCATAGATGATTTGAGCAGATATGGGTATATCTAATTGATGAAACACAAGTCTGAAACATTTGAAAAGTTCAAAGTGTTGGAAATATGTCCTAGAGGCAATAATAAAATGGTTATTATTATATTTCCTTGTTCATGATAATTGTCTATTGTTCATGCTATAATTGTATTAACTGGAAACCATAATACATGTGTGAATACATAGACCACAACATGTCCCTAATAAGCCTCTAGTTGACTAGCTCATTGATCAATAGATGGTTATGGTTTCCTGACCATGGACATTGGATGTCGTTGATAACGGGTTCACATCATTAGGAGAATGATGTGATGGACAAGACCCAATCCTAAGCATAGCACAAGATCGTGTAGTTCGTTTGCTAGAGCTTTTCTAATGTCAAGTATCATTTCCTTAGACCATGAGATTGTGCAACTCCCGGATACTGTAGGAGTGCTTTGGGTGTATCAAACGTCACAACGTAACTGGGTGGCTATAAAGGTGCACTACAGGTATTTCCGAAAGTGTCTGTTGGGTTGTCACGAATCGAGACTAGGATTTGTCACTCCGTATGACGGAGAGGTATCTCTGGGCCCACTCGATAATGCATCATCATAATGAGCTCAATGTGACTAAGGAGTTAGCCACGGGATCATGCGTTATGGGACTAGTAAAGAGACTTGCCGGTAACGAGATTGAACGCGGTATGAGGATACCGACGATCGAATCTCAGGCAAGTAACATGCTGATGGACAAAGGGAATTGTATACGGGATTGATTGAATCCTCGACATCGTGGTTCATCCGATGAGATCATCATGGAATATGTGGGAGCCAATATGGGTATCCATATCCTGCTATTGGTTATTGGCCGAAGAGATGTATCGGTCATGTCTGCATGGTACCCGAACACGTAGGGTCTACACACTTAAGGTTCGGTGACACTAGAGTTGTTTTGGGAAATAATATGTGGTTACCGAAGGTTGTCTGGAGTCCCGAATGAGATCCCGAACATCACGAGGAGTTCCAGAATGGTCCGAAGGTGAAGATCGATATATTGGATGAAGGGTATTGGAGTCCGGAATTGTTCTGGGGGTACCAGGTGACGACCAGCGTGACTGAAAGGGGTTACGAAGGCCTCGACAAGCGTTGGGGGGCCTTATGGGCCAAGGGGAGGGGGCACATCGGCCCACTAAGGGGCTGTGCGCCCCTCCCACCCATCTCATGTAACTTGGAGAGGTGGGGCGCCTCCACCTGGCTTGGGAGGCAAGCCTCCACCTGGCTTGGCTTGGGGGGCAAGTCTCCCTAGGATTTCCCTAGGGAGATCCAATCTGCCTTGGTAGCTGCCCCTAGGGGAAACCCTAGGGTGCCTCCCCCTCTCCCCTCCCCCCTATATATAGTGAGGGGGTGGGAGGGCAGCCACACCCCTTCCCTGGCACAGCCCCTCCCTCCTCCAATACCTCCTCCTCCTCCTCTGTAGTGCTTAGCGAAGCTCTGCCGGAGAACCACGAGCTCCACCACCACCACACCGTCATGCTGCCGGAGCATTCCCTCAACTTCTCCTCTCCCCTTGTTGGATCAAGAAGGAGGAGATGTCCCCGGGATGTACGTGTGTTAAACACGGAGGCGTCGTCCGTTCGATGCTTGATTGGATCTTCCACGATTTGAATCGCCGTGAGTACAACTTCATCAATCGTGTTCTTGTAACGCTTCCACTTAGCCATCTTCAAGGGTATGAATATGCACTCCCTCTCTCTCTCATTGCTAGCATATCCTAGATTGATCTGGGTGACACGTAGGAAAATTTTGAATTATTACTATGTTCCCCAACAGTGGTATCAGAGCTAGGTCTATGCGTAGATTCTATGCACGAGTAGAACACAAGTAGTTGTGGGTGATGATTTGTTCAATTTGCTTATCGTTACTAGTCTTATCTTGATTCGGCGCATTGTGGCATGAAGCAGCCTGGACTGACCTTACATGTATGCTTACGTGAGACAGGTTCCACCGATTTACATGCACTCGTTGCATAAGGTGGCTAGCGGGTGTCTGTCTCTCCCACTTTAGTCGGATCAGATTTGATGAAGAGGGTCCTTGTGAAGGGTAAATATCAATTGGCATATCACCGTTGTGGCTTTTGCGTAGGTAAGAAACGTTCTTGCTAGAAACCCATAGCAGCCACGTAAAACATGCAACAACAATTAGAGGACGTCTAACTTGTTTTTGCAGGGGATGTGATATGGCCAAAAGGATGTGATGAATTATATATATGTGACGTATGAGATTGATCATGTTCTTGTAATAGGAATCACGACTTGCATGTCGATGAGTATGACGACCGACAAGGGCCATAGGAGTTGTCTTAATTTATTGTATGACCCGCGAGTCAATATAAACGCCAACCGTTAGCCATAGTAGTAGAATTAATAGTTGGCGAGACCACTTGATGAAGACACGATGATGGATATCGTAGTGTCATGCCGGTGACGATGGTAATCGTGCCGCGCCTCGAAGATGGAGATCCAAAGTGCAAGATGATATTGGCCATATCATGTCACTTTATGATTTGCATGTGATGTTTGTCATGTTTACATCTTATTTGCTTAGAACGACGGTAGCATAAATAAGACGATCTGTCACTAAGATTTCAAGAAATGTGTCCCCCCTAACTGTGCACCATTGCGAAGGTTCATTCTTTTGAAGCACCACATGATGATCGGCTGTGGTAGATTCCAACATTCACATACAACGGGTGTAAGCCAGATTTACACATGCGAAACACTTAGGTTGACTTGACGAGCCTAGCATGTACAGACATGGCCTCGGAACACGAGAGACCGAAAGGTCGAACATGAGTCGTATAGTAGATGCGATCAACATGGAGATGTTCATCGTTGATGACTAGTCCGTCTCATGTGATGATCGGACAAGGCCTAGTCGATTCGGATCATGTATCACTTAGATGACTAGAGGGATGTCTATCTGAGTGGGGGTTCATTAAATAATTTGATTATATGAACTTAATTATCATGAACATAGTCTAAATTGTCTTTGCAAATTATGTTGTAGATCAATAGCTCGCGCATTTGCTCCCTATTTTAATACGTTCCTAGAGAAAGAGTGAGTTGAAAGATATTGTAAGCAACTGTGCAGACTAGGGCCGTAGTCTGAGGATTGTCCTCACTGCTACACAGAAGGCTTCTATCCTTGATTCACCGCTCAGTGTGCCAACCCCTCTGGCATCATCTGTGGATGTTGTGAACATCTGGCAGACACGTTTACATGACTACCTGATAGTTTAGTGTGCCATGCTTTACGACTTAGAGTCAGGGCTCCCAAAGCGTTTTGAATGCCATGGAACATATGAGATGTTCCAAGAGCTGAAATTGGTATTTCATCTCATGCTCGTGTTGAGAGGTTTGAGACCTCTGACAAGATCTTTGCCTACAAGATGGGGAGAATAGCTCAGCTAGTGAGAATGTGCTTATAATGTCTGGGGTACTTCAATCGCTTAAATCCACTAGGAGTTAATCTTCCAGATAAGAGAGTGATTGACAAAGTTCTCCAGTCACTATCACCAAACTACTAGAGTTTCGTGATGAACTATAACATGCAAGGGAAGATGATTCTGGAGCTGTTCTTCGTGCTTAAGGCTGTAAAGCTAGAAATCAAGAAGGAGCATCAAAGTGTTGATGGTTAACAAGACCACTGCTTTCAAAGAAGGGCAAGGGCAAGAAGGGAAACTTCATGAATGGCAAGCCAGTTGCCACTCCAGTGAAGAAACCCAAGAACCCAAACCCGAGACAAAGTGCTTCTATTAGGGGAACGGTCACTGCTAGCAGAACTGCCTCAAATACTTGGTAGATAAGAAGACTCACAAATTCAACAAAAGTATATTTGATATATGTGTTATTGATGTGTACCTTACTAGTACTCCTAGTAGTGCATGGGTATTAGATACCGATTCAGTTGCTAATATTGGTAACTCGAAACAAAAGCTACGGAATAAACGGAGACTAGCTAAAGGCGAGGTGACAATGTGTGTTGGAAGTGTTTCCAAAGATGATATGATAACAATCACACGCTCCCTCTACATTCGGGATTAGTGTTGAATCTAGATAAATGTTGTTTGCATTGGTGTCTGTGTTGAGCATGAACATGATTAGATCATGTTTATTGCAATACGATTATTCATTTAAGTCAGAGAATAATGGTTATTCTGTTTACATGAATAATACCTTCTATGGTCATGCACCGAATGTGAATGGTTTATTGAATCTCGATCATAGTGATACACATGTTCATAACATTGATGCCAGAAGATGTACAATTGATAATGATAGTACCACTTTCTTGCGGAACTGCCGCTTAGGTCATGTTGGTGTAAAGTGCATGAAGAACCTCCACGCCGATGGACTTTTGAAGTCACTTGATTTTGAATCACTTGACACATGCGAACCATGCCTCATTGGCAAGATGACTAAAACCCGGTTTTCTTTGTAATGGAACGGGCAAGTGACTTGTTGGAAATCATACATGCCGATGTGTGTGGTCCGATCAGTGTTGACGCGCGCGATGGATATCGTTATTTTCTCACCTTCACCAATGAATTGAGTAGATATGGGTATATTTACTTAATGAAGCATAAGTTTGAAACATTTGAAAAGTTCAAGCAATTTCGGAGTGAAGTTGAGAATCATTGTAACAAGAAGATCAAGTTCCTACGGTTTGATCAAGGGGAGAGTATCTGAGTTATGAGTCTAGCAATCACTAAAGACAAGGTGGAATCATTTCAAGTTGACGCTGCCTGGAACACCATAGCGTAATGGTGTGTCCGAACATCGTAATCGAACCGTATTGGATATGGTGCGATCTATGATGTCTCTTACCGATCTACCGCTATCATTTTGGGGTTATGCATTAGAGACAATTACATTCACTTTAAATAGGGCACCATCTAAGTCCGTGGAGACGACACCGCATGAACTATGGTTTGGCAAGAAACCTAAGTTGTTGTTTCTTAAGGTTTGGGGCTACGATGCTTATGTCCATAGGCTTCGGCTAGAAAACCTCGAACCCAAAGCAGAAAATTGTGTCTTCATAGAATACCCAAACAAGACGATTGGGTATACCTTCTATCTCAGATCTAAGGGCAAAGTGTTTGTTGCTAAGAACATGTCCTTTCTCGAGAAAGAGTTTCTCTCGAAAGAATTGAGTGGGAGGAAGATAGGACTTGATGAGGTTGTTTAACCTTACTTCAACTAGAGAGTAGCGCAGCATAGAAAGATGTTTCTGTGGCACCTACCTCAGTTGAAGAGAAAGCTAATGATGATGATCATGGAGCTTCAGATCAAGTTACTATCGAACCTTGTAGGTCGACAAGGGTGTGTACAACTTCTGAATGGTAACCCTATCTTAAAGGTCATGTTGTTGGACAACAATGAACCTATGAGCTCTGGAGAAGCGATGGTGGGCCCGGATTCCAAAAAATGGCTGGAAGCCATGAAATCCGAGATAGGATCCATGTATGAGAACAAAGTATGGACTTTGGTGGACTTGCCCGATGATCGGCAAGCCATTGAGAATAAATGGATCTTTAAGAAGAAGACAGAAGCGGATGGTAATGTCACCATTTATGAAGCTCGACTTGGCTCAAAGAAGTTTCTGACAAGTTCAAATAGTTGACTATGACGAGACTCTCTCAATCATAGAGATGCTAACCCTAACCATATCGGTCTTACCGAGTTGCATTTCGGTCCCACCGAAAATCCTAACGGTCACTAGGTTTACTAAATCGGTCTGACTGAGTTTGATGATTCGGTCCCACCAAGTTTGGTAAATTGTGTGTGACGGTTAGATTTTGTGTGGAGGCTATATATACCCCTCCACCTCCTCTTCATTCATGGAGAGAGCCATCAGAACAAACCTACACTTCCAACTTACCATTTCTGAGAGAGAACTACCTACTCATGTGTTGAGGCCAAGATATTCTATTCCTACCATATGAATCTTGATCTCTAGCCTTCCCCAAGTTGCTTTCCACTCAAATCTTCTTTCCACCAGATCCAAATCCTATGAGAGAGAGAGTTGAGTGTTGGGGAGACTATCATTTGAAGCACAAGAGCAAGGAGTTCATCATCAACGAACCATTTGTTACTTCTTGGAGGGTTGTGTCTCCTAGATTGGCTAGGTGTCACTTGGGAGCCTCCGACAAGATTGTGGAGTTGAACCAAGGAGTTTGTAAGGGCAAGGAGATCGCCTACTTCGTGAAGATCTACCGCTAGTGAGGCAAGTCCTTCATGGGCGACTGCCATGGTGGGATAGACAAGGTTGCTTCTTCGTGGACCCTTTGTGGGTGGAGCCCTCCATGGACTCGCGCAGCCGTTACCCTTCGTGGGTTGAAGTCTACATCAACGTGGATGTACGATAGCACCACCTATCGGAACCACGCCAAAAACATCCGTGTCTCCAATTGCATTTGAATCCTCCAAAACCCTTCCTTTTACATTCTTGCAAGTTGCATGCTTTACTTTCCGCTGCTCATATACTCTTTGCATGCTTGCTTGATATGTGCTGTGAATGTTAAACTTGTGCCTAAACTCCACTTAAACTTTAAGAACTTAAAAACTACAACTTTGGTACTTAGTGTCTAATCACCCCCCTCTAGACACCTCTTCTCAAGGTCCTACATCTCTATCCAAGATGCATTGTGTACTGTTTGCCCAATATGCTATATAAAAATAGATTACATTAGTTAGTAGTTAGATGAATGAGTTGTATCGGTGATGTAAACTCGCTTCATGTATAATCTATGTGACTGGGTGTGCACATATAAGCTCTGATGTATTGTTCATACAGTTCTTATTCTTGTGACTCATCATCTGGATAGTAGATGAATGATTAGTTGTGACTTATTTTGGTATGATGTATTGAACCTTTATCCTTTTGGTATATCATGTTGCATTTCCTATGAAAACGCACTACTGGTATGTAATAGACTTTGGTACTCTTGGAAATTTTTGTTTTTGTTAACTCATGGAGTATAAAACATGCCTTATCGGGCTGGCTATGGCTGGGGCGGGTGGGGTGCGGCAAGCCGCACTTCCTATCTAGTGTCTTACATGGCAAGCTTATTTTCAGATTTGGTTAGAGCCCACCCGCCACAAGTGTGATGATTTTCCACGGATGGCAAGGATCTAGGATGATTTCATGGTTCTTGCTGGATAGTATTTTTGTTGCTCCCATTAATATACATGTATCCGACGAGACAATTTCCTGCGGGTGGCTCAAACGGGGCTAGTGGCACCCTATACATGCATACAACAGTCATGCCCTGCCCTTCCAGTTCCATCGTTCGTCTAGGTACATTTTGTTTCATACGTTGTTTAACTTTTAAAATCAAGCGATTGAATTTACCATTTTTATGGTATAAGCATGGATGAGTTGATTGTCTTAGTTCACTTTGTTTCTCCTACGGATAGGAGCATCAGTGATTTTACGCATGCTACCAGTTGCAATTCAGGTTGCTACTCAATTGGTTCTTACCAAATGTTCCGCAACAATGAGCGGGGAATTATCTAGTATATAGGAGTATATGGATGCAAGTTAAAATCAATAACTCGCTCGAGCATTAATAAGGAGAGGGCAAAGAATGGGTCAGCGCATCCAAAATTAATGGAGGAGCGCCAAACGGGGCGGCCTAGCCGTATGGGAGCCAGAACCTATTATTTTTTTCTATTTTTTCTCCTTTTTGCTTTATTTTTGTACTATTCTTTATACTTTAAAATATTCTACTTATAAGGAAAATGTTGAACAAGAATTTTAAAAATGTTGAACAAGTATTTGAAAAATGTCAAGTAGGTATTAAAAATGTTGAACGAGTATACGGAAAATGTTGAACAAGTATTTGAAAGTGTTGTACAAGAATTTAAAAAATGTTCAACAAGTATTTGAAAATGTTGGATAAGTATTAAAAATATTGAATGATTATTTGGAAAGTGTTGAATAGGTATTAAAAATGTTGAACGAGTGTCGGATTTTGGGTTCCGGCAGACCCTTGAGGTTCGAACACTGGGGTGCGCGCAGAGATTTAACCCTCTACCGGCTTGCTCCTCACCGAATCGCTAGGATCTAAACTACCAAACAGAACAACACAAGAGACACAAGATTTATACTGGTTCAGGCCACCATTGTGGTGTAATACCCTACTCCAGTGTGTGGTGTGGTGGATTGCCTCTTGGGCTGATGATGAACAATACAAGGAAGAACAGCCTCGCGAGGGTCTGTTCTTGGCTGGTGCGATGAACTGCTAGGAGGAGTTCGATCGCTCTATCTACTGATTTCTTGGAGAGGATCCAGGTTGCTAGGTCCGGTCCAGATTGCAATTCTGATTGCCCCTACCCTGGGAGTGGCTAGTCCTATTTATAGGCAAAGGCCCTGGGCCTCTTCCCAAATATTGAGCGGGAAGGGCGCCAACAATTGGCCATTTTGAAGGGGAACAGCGGGTACACTTATCCTGACTAAAGTTGGTCCTCGCCTGTCAAAGGCTCTGGCGGTGACGCCTGCTTGGGCTCCACAATGACTTCTTCCCTGCCGTTGGGCTGGTCTTGGTCTTGTTGCACCGAAATGGATGCCTTTGCTTGATGCTCTCGCCTGTGCTTGCCCCCTTTGCACCAAAGAGGAAGGGAGGACACTGCGCGGGCTGGCGCCTGACTGGCGCCCTTGGTCGTCATGGCTTGCATCATGGGCACCTTGCGAGGTACCCCGCCTTGAACTCTCCGCCTCCTCGTGAGCCAGCCTGACGAGGCCGTGCCTGAGGAAGCTCCTTGTCGTCCGCCCCGCGAGGCTTGGCCCCTCGCGAGGGTCTTGAGCTTGTGTTGATGAAGATGGGCTGTGCTGGGCCTCCTTTGAGCCACGCCGCAGGCCGCAGGCAGGCAAGTCTGGGGACCCCCATTCCTAGAACGCCGACAGTAGCCCCCGGGCCCACGGCACGCCCAGACTTGGCCGAGCGGAGAGGCGAAAGGGCAAGCGCGAAGCGTCGCGGGCCCTAACAGCCTGCGGCCTCAGGTGCCGCGTGGCGGTTGATTGGACGTGGGCGCCTCCGCTTCCCCACGACGCCTTGGTAACCGCACGGATTCGGCAAGTCCCTGCATGCAAAGCGGGTCATGATTACCTGCGATCGTGGAAGTCGACGGTTGGCCTTCGCCGGCTATAAGTACGGAACGGCGTGCGTCCTTCCAGCCTACTCCCTCTGCTTCTCCTTCCTCCTGGGTCTTGCTCCGTCTTGCTGCAATGGCTCCGATCCGCCGGTTCTCCGCGGAAGAGAAGGGAAAAGCTCCCCAAGAGGATCCTGACCCGCTTCCCCCAAAGAAGCAGCTTGCTCTCTGGCAGCGGGGCGAGGGCGCTCGCCTGGAAGTGTTTAGACCCTGGTGTGAGCGGCCACCACCAGGGTTCCCGATTCCCTTGTACGCGCATGTCGATGGCTCTGAAGGAGCCGACACCGAACGCCACGGGTGGCGCCGCCGTCGGCACCGGCGGGTCACGAAGGTGTGCGTCTTCCCCCCTGGAGTCCATGCCGAGGGCTCCTGCCGAGAGTTCGTGCTTCGCGCTGCCACGCCTCCCAAGTCTTGGCTTCATCCCCCTCCTTTTTTGCCTCCATCATCCGGCAGGGGGAACCACTGGGGCTTTGGCTGCAGCACACCGGCTGCAGCACCCTCACGACCGGGGCAGAGGTCGCAGTCGTTGCCCCGGGCGAGGTCTTCATGACTCGAGGCTGGGGCGAGATCGCCCGGGTCTGCAGAGCAAGGGGCGCCTTCGCGATCCACCTGGAGTATGACGGTGCTTTGGTGATGTCCTTCAAGGTCTTCGATGCGGAGGGTCGCTGGCTGGAGTGCTGCCCCAAAAGAGGCGGTCGGGACCCTGCCGCGGCGAGACAGAGGCCGGCCAACCGCTCCCTCGGCAGCTCCCTAGGTGGGGGAGGCGCTGGTAGATCCAATGACTCCGCCGAGCTCTTTGCAACTCTGGAGACGAGTGATGACAGCTACGAGCCCCCGAGCCTGCGTCGCTCCCAGAGCAGGGCGGGCTCGTCAGGCCGTCGCCGCCCCTGATCTGGATGGGGTTGGCACCGGTGCTAGGCGGCCCACTGTTGATGATGACGTCCGACGCGATGGCCTCCGTAGCTAGGACTCCTTAGGACTCGCATCTTTTGCTCCTGCGAGGAACCAAGAATGTACCCCGCGAGGGCTTGTAAGATGTTTGTAGCTTCGTTTGTCAATATGATCCTTGTTATGGAGCAATGCGAGATGCTTATTCCGTTTTAGCTTAGTTTCCTCCTTTCAAACCTCGTGAGGGCTTGACGCTCTGCGCCGACAGGTCCCAGTCCCAAGGCGGCTTCAGCCGTCGCTGGTATGCCAGGTCGTGATGCCGTGGTCAAGGACAGGAAGTGAGCGGCCCGAGGTCCAGTAAGAGCCCCTGAGTCGTGATGCTTAGGAGGTCCCCTTTGGCGCTCAAGCAGCCATCATTCGGTGAGAAAGGAGAGCGATGTTGCCAACACGGGATTGCATTGGGTGCGGGGATGGAGCTGCGATAACTAGTGTTCCCGGAAAGTGACTTATCTCGAGGGTCAGAAAACGCTTCCTGGTGCGGCGCTAGATCAGTGCCTTGGCTGACGAGGCGTTGCTTGGCGAGGTCCTCGCGTGTTCCTCCCCTCTTGCCTTCGCTCCCCCTTCTGCTCTACGTCCTCGGGTCCCGACTCCTGGGCTGGTCTTAGCCGTCGCTGGCATGCCAGGTCGCGATGCCACAGACAAGACCAGAAGGTGAGGGCCGAAGAGCCGGTAGGAGCCCTGAGTCGCCATGCTCAGGCACCCCCCTTTAACGTGCAAGCGAGTTGCGTGTGCGAGAGCGAAGAAAGCACTGTGAGGGCCTCTCCTGGCGATGCCCTTTGGAGGGACCCTTGGAATGTGTTCCTGCAAATTTGGCTAGATGTCGGTGCTCTACGTCTTCGGGTCCCGGCTCTCGAGCTGGTCTCAGCCGTCGCTGGCATGCCAGGTCGCAATGCGATGGAGAAGACCAGAGGGTGAGGGCTAGAGAGCCGGTAGGAGCCCTAAGTCGCGATGCTCAAGCACCCCCCTTCAACGCGCAAGCTGGGTTAGATGTCGAAACTCTACGTCCTCGGGTCCTGGCTCTCGAGCTGGTCTCAGCCGTCGCTGGCATGCCAGGTCGCGATGCCATGGACAAGACCAGAGGGTGAGGGCTGGAGAGCCGGTAGGAGCCTTGAGTCGCGATGCTCAGGCACCCCCCTTTAACGCCCAAGATTCCGACACCCAGGAGAAAAAGGCACCAAATAACAAGCATGATGGGTCGAAAGCATAGCCCTAAGGTAAACGCAAGAAGGGTACACGCCGTTGGGTCAGGCCCGAGCAACTTGGGGATGATGCAGCCCAAGGGGCGCCCCCAATAAGGTAAGCCAAGAACATGAAATAAAAGGGATACATGCCGCAGGGACGGACCCACGCGGCCTGGGATTAATGCGGCCCTGAGGGCGCTCCCAGCCAGAAATGAAACTTGAAAGATGTCAACTGATGATGTTGGGGACGAAGGGGTGTTGGTGTAGCAGACTCGGCGGGCTGCGGGAGCCGATCCTCACGAGCCCCCAGGCCCAGGGGCCTCAGGAGGCTCTGGAGGCGCTGGCGGCTCCTCGCGGGCCATCTCCATCTCCACCAGGGCTGCGGAACGCCTGACCTCTTGAGCCTCCAGGATGGCCCTCATGAGGCGTCGGTGCGCAGCAGCCGCGTTCGGCAAGCCATAAGGCATGCGCACGTAGCTGTGGGGCGGACCCTCGCAACGTCCCACTCGCGAGGGCCAGAGGCACTCCTGAGACGCGGCTCGGTTGAGCCCTGGTATGTCGATGCAGACGCGCAGCCCACCATTCTCGCCTAGATGGGGGGCCACAGCGGGTAGGCGGCGGCTGCCTCTCATGACCCTTGACGCCTGTAGCTCCTGAATGGCCTTGCTGACGAACTCCTGAGGGTTTGGCCCTCCTTGCCTTGCTCCTTCTTGAGGGAAACGTGCTTCGAAACACGCCTCCATGTGGTGCCCAAGCGCCTCCCTCGTGACCTTGGCGAGGTCGGCGGCCCTCCAGGGGAGAGCCCCCGAGCCCTGCCTAAGGACGGCGCCGGGTGCGCTTCCCTATGTGATGGAAGGAGGTTCCCCCTGAGCAGGCGCGGGCCCTGAGGGGCCTGCCTCCTGAGGGGTCGGGTTGGATGATGTCTGCTTCTTGGGGGCGGCCTCGGGAGGCCTCCTGCCTCCGCGGTCCGGGTCTTCCAACGATGCGGCCTGAAAGGCTCGCTCCAGGGAGCACACTGCGTCTCTCTCTTCACAGGGCACCGTGATGACCCCGCCACTTCCTGGCATCTTGAGGACGTTGTAGCCGTGGTGGGTTACGGCCATGAACTTGGCTAGCGCCGGGTACCCGAGGATGGCATTGTACGGCAGGCGAATGTGGGCGACGTCGAAGTCGATGAGCTCGGTGCGATAGTTGTCGCGTGCCCCGAAGGTGACAGGAAGGCGGACCTGCCCAATCGGGACCGTGGAGCCGTCGGTGACTCCAGAGAAGGGCTTGGTTGGCTGAAGCTGACTGTAGGGCACTTGAGGATTGTTGAATGTTTCCACGGACAGGACGTTGAGCCCTGCTCCGCCGTCGATGAGGGTCCTGGTGACTAGCATGTTGCTGATGATTGAAGAGCAAAGCATCGGGAGGACTCCGGCTGTGGCCGCGCACTTGAGCTGATCCGCTGAGCTGAACGTGATGGCGCATGCCGACCACCTGAGAGGGCGCGTGGCCTCGAGCTTAGGGAGGACTGCATTCACTTCACGGGTGAACTGCATGAAGATGCGTTGAGAGGCTGGGGCTTGAGCTCCACCCAGGATGCATGCAATTGCGCATGGTTCCTGGAAGCCCCCAGCCCCCTCGTCCTGATGACGGTCTTCATTTCTCCTTGGCTGCGGCGGCAGCGGAGGGAGGCCCGTGTTCCCTTGCGGGCGATCCTCGCGAGGCTGATCCCTCCAGCCTCCCTCGCGAGGCGGGTCCTGCCAGCAATCCTCGCGAGGTTGGTCGCGCCACCCTTGGCGTGGGCCGCGGTCTTCCCAACGTCCCGCGTTCCTTCCTCCTCCTCGGCCGTAGCCCTGGTCGCTGCGGTCGGGACGCCTGCCGACCCTTCCTTTACGCACGGCCCGGAGCTCTTGGCATTCATTGGTGTTGTGGGTGTGGAGGTCGTGGTACACGCAGTACCGACTGCCCTTGGAGGATTCGGGATGATCTCTGCCCCGCTTGGTGTCTGGCTCTGCCGCGAGTACGGCAGCCCCCTTGCGCTTCACGTCCTTGGCCTTGGGCTTCTTCTCTTCTAGGTCCGCGGCAGGCAGCTCGAGGAGGGAGAGGCGTCCCTCCTCAGCCCTGGCGCACTTGGTCGCCAAGTTGAACAGCTCCAAGGAGGTGCACAGGTCTTCGTGCATCGCCAGCTCCTCCTTCATCTTGACGTCGCGCACACCATCGGAGAAGGCTGAGATGATGGCCTCCTCCGTCACCTTGGGGATCTTGAGGCGCGTGTTGTTGAAGCACTAGATGTACTTCTGCAGGGTTTCCCCTGGTTGCTGCTTGATACGGCGCATGTCGCTCACGGTGGGTGGTCGGTCGCGGGTACCCTGGAAGTTGGCGATGAAGCGGGTGCACATCTCGTCCCAGGAGGAGATCATGCCTGGAGCCAGGTTCAGGAGCCAGGTGCAGGCCCCGTCCTTGAGCGCCATGGGAAACCAGTTGGCCATGACCTTCTCGTCCCCGTTGGCAGCCTCGATGCCCAACTCTTAAAGCTGGAGGAACTATGCAGGGTCAGCCGTGCCGTCGTAGCGAGGAGGCAGGTCCGGCTTGAACTTGGCGGGCCACGCGACGCTGCGTAGCTCGCAGGTGAAGGCGCGGCAGCCCGCTGTGGCCACAGGGGGGCTTGGGCGACGAAGAGCTTGGTCCTGCGGGTCCCCATGCGCCGCGGCTGGGGGCATAGCAGGGTCTTGATGTGCTGGAGCAAGGAGCACTCGGGCAGCTTCTCGAGGGCGAGGGACTTCTTGGCAGCTCTGCTCTTGCCGCGCTGGTGCCTGACGGAGCGGGTTCCGTCCAGGGGGCCGCGCGCCTTGGGGCCAGGGCGCCTTCTTGAGGAGGAGGCGGCTGAGGCGCCCCAGGAGCTTCATTGCCTGCACAGGGAGGGGCGCGGTGCAGCGAGAAGGAAGGCGCGGGGGAGCCCCCGACAGCGCGGACGAGCTCGGTGACTCGGTCAAGCCACTCTTCGTAGACGTCGTCGATGGGGCGGTAGCGCAGGAGCTCGTTTGCCACGATGAGCGCAGCTCGGGCCTCCATGGCCGCGCGGGGTGCGCGTGACGAAGAACCAGTGGGAGTGAGCGAGGGTGTGGCAGTGCGACCGTCCCGCCTCATGGATGGATGCTGGGACGATGCTTGCTGTTCGTTCCCCGCCGGGCTGGTGGCGGCGTTGACGGCAGGTGACGGGGAGCAACAAGGGCGCCCCCCGACGGGGGGCGTCTGGGCGACACGGGAAGCGAGGGCGGCTTGGCGCTCGGCGCGAGCCCGACGAGCGTCAGACATGGATGCGATGGTCGGAGAAGAACGAGACGGCGGAAGGCGAATTCCGGCGCACCCCTACCTGGCGCGCCAAATGTCGGATTTCGGGTTCCGGCAGACCCTTGAGGTTCGAACACTGGGGTGCGCGCGGAGGTTTAACCCTCTACCGGCTTGCTCCTCGCCGAATCGCTAGGATCTAAACTACCAAACAGAACAACACAAGAGACACAAGATTTATACTGGTTCAGGCCACCATTGTGGTGTAATACCCTACTCCAGTGTGTGGTGTGGTGGATTGCCTCTTGGGCTGATGATGAACAATACAAGGAAGAACAGCCTCGCGAGGGTCTGTTCTTGGCTGGTGCGATGAACTGCTAGGAGGAGTTCGATCGCTCTATCTACTGATTTCTTGGAGAGGATCCAGGTTGCTAGGTCCGGTCCAGATTGCGATTCCGATTGCCCCTACCCTGGGGGTGGCTAGTCCTATTTATAGGCAAAGGCCCTGGGCCTCTTCCCAAATATTGAGCGGGAAGGGCGCCAACAATTGGCCATTTTGAAGGGGAACAGCGGATACACTTATCCTGACTAAAGTTGGTCCTCACCTGTCAAAGGCTCTGGCGGTGACGCCTGCTTGGGCTCAACAATGACTTCTTCCCTATCGTTGGGCTGGTCTTGGTCTTGTTGCACCGAAATGGATGCCTTTGCTTGATGCTCTCGCCTGCGCTTGCCCCCTTTGCACCAAAGAGGAAGGGAGGACACTGCGTGGGCTGGCGCCCGACTGGCGCCCTTGGTCGTCATGGCTTGCATCATGGGAACCTCGTGAGGTACCCCGCCTTGAACTCTCCGCCTCCTCGTGAGCCAGCCTGACGAGACCGTGCCTGAGGAAGCTCCTTGTCGTCCGTCCCGCGAGGCTTGGCCCCTCGCGAGGGTCTTGAGCTTGTGTTGATGAAGATGGGCTGTGCTGGGCCTCCTTTGAACCACGCCGCAGGCCGCAAGCAGGCAAGTCTGGGGACCCCCGTTCCCAGAACGCCGACAACGAGAATATGATAAATGTTGAACAAGTATTTGAAAATGTCGAATAGATATTAAAAATGTTGAACAAGTACTTAAAATGTTGAATAGGTAATAAAAAATGTTGAATGAGTATATGAAAAATGTTGAACAAGTATTTTAAAATATTAAATAAGTATTAAAAATGTTGAACAAGTATTAAAAATATATTAAATAACTATTAAAATGTTGAACAAGTATTTGAAAAATGTTGAATAAGTGTTCGGACAGTGTTGAACGTGTGTACAAAAATGTTGATCACTTGTTACGGAAATGTTTTTGATATGAACGAAAATGTAGAGTGAAAACAAAAATAAACGTAACAAAACACAAAAGAAAAATAAATAAAACAAAACAAAACAAAAAATGAAGTAAAAAATAAAAACAAACAAAAACTGAATAAGAAAAAAGAAAATAATGTAAAAAACCGGAGAAGAAAAAAGAAATGAAACAAAATAATATGGAAAGAATGAAACAAATCTGAAAAGAAAGAAAAAAGGATGAAAAAATGGAGAAGAAAAAAAATGAAACAAAAGAAACCGAAAAGAGTAAAAGAAAAAAAATGGAGAATACCGGTTCGGTTGCCTCATCGCGATCCTACTACTAACCAGTAACTTGAAGTGGGCGGAGTGGTTAGCTGCGCTGGTGAGAACCCTGAAGACCTGGGTTCGATCCCTGTGACACAATTCACGTCAACGCAAGAGATCGTTATGACTCGCTTTTTTTTGACAAATATCTCTCCTTTATTCATTGATCAAAATAGTGGCATCGCTTACAAGAAAGGGAATAACCGCACTAGGGGCAGTATCCATCCAACAACCAGGAGGAGAAAACTTAGCTAACCTAGCCAATTCGTGAGCTACTTGATTGCTCTCTCTATTACAATGTTCATAAATGACTTGATTGAAATAGTTGTCATCAAAATGGATAAAAGGTATGTATCTAGATGTATTTTAGTTCTAGATACTTCTCCTTTTATCCATTTTGGCGACAAGTATTTCCGGACGGAGGGAGTACCCTTGAACTTGGTCCTGACCGTCTCAATGCGCGACTCGTCAAACTGCATCTTCTTCAATGTTTCGACATAGATGAGGTTCAAGTTGTTGCCGCCATCCATCAGGACCTTGGTGATGTGGAAACCATCAACAATTGGGTCCAGAACGAATGTGGCAGGTACACCATAGTCCATAGGGGACGTTGGTCGGATGGTCACGTCGATCAAAGGTGATGAGAATTTCTGACAAAGGGTTGTGCTTTGGCTCAGCGAGCTCACAGCATATACCTCGTGGAGGGCACGCTTCCGCTCTTTTTCCAAGGTGTGAGATGGATAAATCATGTTCCCATGCTTTATTTGCAGTGGGAACTGCTTCTGACTGCCATTGCCTTTCTTGGGTTGCGGGTCATCCTCGTCATCATTATTGCAAGGATTTGGCTTATCAGTATTGCCCTTACCAAACTGCATGACATTCTTGTGGACCCAGCAGTTCTGGTTTGTGTGGGTTGTGGGAGGTCACCGTCCTTCTTCGGACCATGGATGTCGCAGGGTCGATCCAGGATCTTATCCAAGGTCGAGTTGCCGCCATCGCCCTTCTTTCCTAGAAACTGCCTCTTCTTGCCACCACCGGCCTGACACTTGTTCTCGCGGTTGCGCCTAAACTTCCCATTCTCGTCCTTCGTATTGGACGGCCCGGGGGTTTTAAGTGACCGAAGCCCCTGGAGAGGGACTCATCATCGGTGTCGTGCTTAAAAGTAGCGGTGGCCTCGATGTCTTTGCAGTCAATGATCTCGTTTGTCTTTTTCAGGAATCAGTCCAGTAGCTACGTACTACTGGTTCTTCCCTTGCTTCATGATGCTCAGGTCGTTGGCCTCGGTAGGCCAAACATATGTACCTCGAAAGTTCGCCATGAACTCAACCTGATGGTCCTCCCAGCTTTTGATCGAACCGGGAGGCGGTGTGTGAAGCCAGACTCGTGCTAATCCTTTCAGCATGAGGGGAAGATGCTTCAATACATGGTAGTCATCGCCGTTAGCGACCTAGACTGCAAGGATGCAATCCAAGATAGAAATCAAGGGATCCGTGTTACCGCCATATTTGTCACAATTGGTGATCTTGAAGTTTGACGGGAAGGGATGAACAATGATCTTTATCCGCGAAGCAGGGCGGATACATCATAGATGGGACCGACCGCTGCTAATCGGATGGCATCTATGGTATAATGTGCATCATTTAGGCCAGTTGCCTGATCATTCTTGGTGAAGGCCGGCCGGTGTCTATCCACAGCTTGGACACATAGCCGAGTTGATCTCTTCCCGAGGTCTCGTATGGGGGCGAACCATGTGGCACATCTGGCCGCGTGGCGTGCCCCCAAGCAGACTTGGGCTAGTAAATCGTCTGAGGAGCCCCCTCGTCGGTTGGAGGCTGATGGTAATCTTGTTGAAGGAACTTGGACTTGTTAGTACGCCAGGAGGCCGTGTTGGCCAGATCACCAGAAGTTGTGATCTGGCTCTTGGACTGGGCATAGGTTTTCTGCTGGTGCGCCGCTATGTTCAGTGCATCCGTGCCGATCTCCCACCACTTCCTGTCCAGGTGCCCACGGGGGAGTCTAACTCTGCCTAGCTTTCTCAATGTCTTCGTCCGCCTGCCACTCAAGGCAAAGGTGGTTTTCTGTTTTGTTGGGATAGCTTTGAGTTCCTACTCATAAGCATGGAGCTGCTTGCAGGCATTGTCGAGCTCTTGAGCTCTCTAGGCCAGGCGTTGTTGGTCCCTGGCCACCTTGACTGCTGAGTGCAATATCCTGTGTTGGGCATGATCTGATGCAGACTGCCCAGAGTTATGTTAAGTGCTTGAAGATCACGGTTGCTAAACTCACTAGGGGACTGAGGTGCCTTCTCGTGCTATCATGGCGGCTATCATCGCTCGACCTGTAATCGGGATCGTCCTTGATACCTTGGTTGTCACGTGGCGTGTCTACCATGTAGCACTTCTGGATGGAGGTCGCTTGCCACGGGCATAAGGGCACCACGGCTAGCGGCCGCCTGTCCACAGACTCGTTGACCTCCTCCTCTAGGTCTTCCATCCTTCGGTAGCGCCATCAAGCACCTAGGTGAGATCTTTGATATTTGCGATCAGATGGGTGGTGGGTGGGCCAAAAATTCAACTTTCTGTTGTTCCTGGATCAAGCATGACGCCAAACCCTAGAAAACCAACTCCCTGCCGGAATCCATGGTGTTCTCCAGATTGCTGAATCTGATGAATCGGCCTGAAGCAAAATTCCCGATCTGGCCAAGATGGCTAGTTGAGTCGGCGACTAAGGTGGTGGCGGCGCCGAAGATGAACATCTATCTCGGCACGTAGATTGCGCCAGATCCGATTTGAACATCCATCAAGCCTCCGAGCTCACCTAGCGAGGCCGACATGGGCCACCACTATCAGAGACGATTCCGGCAGATCCCTTGGTAGGGTATCCTGGCTAGGCGGTTAGGCTGGATGGTAAGAGCAGCAGCTTTTACCCAGGTTCGAGCTCTCATGATCGAGGTAATACCCAACTCCTGCTCTCATATATTGCGATTGGGGTGTGTATAAAGTACAAGTGAACACCAAGGGATTATATTATATTCTATTGACGAGCTCGGTCCCCCGGCTTATATACACACTGGGGGTCCTAGGATTATAGGTCCTAGTCGGCTACATCAGTGGAGGTAGGGTCTCCCCGGCTACGGTATCTTTGGCTTGTACTACAAGTCTTCCAGAGTCTTCCGTATAATCGTCAAGGGCCGCCAACATGGCCCCAGACGAAACCGACCTAGGGGTTGTCAGCTAGGCCCACCAGGCCAGGAATCAACGTGGTGAATGACCCCTAGGCTGGGACACCATCACCCTTTATCAAAAAAATAAATGTGCTTTTTAACATCCATTTTGGTTGCTGAAGATCATGTTTCATCTGTCATAATCTATCATGAAGATTCTTTTTAAGTTCGGTCCACCATAACCGCGCCTTCCGTGTTGCCCCCGCTCGGGCGCCGCCAGTGTCGGCTGCGGTGGTGGCGCTCGTTTCGCCGAAGGCGGAGGGCTAAGGATGCACGCAGCAGAGGTGCATCGGGGCGAAGATGCATGGTAGCGAGCGCGTGTGTATGGTGGTTTGTGGATGAGAAGGCGAGGTGGTGGTGGCACTGGGGGAGGGTCGATCGGGCGAGGCTGGACCTTGACTGCGCCATTCGAGGCACTGCTGCCATGGCGTGCGGTTGCAATAGCGGACCCGTACTGGGCCCGATCTAGGCCGGCAGGTTGCGGCGGCCATAGCGAGCATTGGCCAGACATTTGTTGTCCCTGAGAGGCGGTGGCGCGGGCCCTTCCGTGTCTGATCTGCGCAGGATTCAGCGAGGTCGGCAGCGGTCTGTTTCGTATTCTCTTCTACATATAGTTGATGGCGTGCGGGCTACTGGCTTGGCTTGAACAAAGGTGGTTGGCCCTGTTGTTCTTTGACTTCCAAATTGTAGATATGCTTCATACTGGCCTCCTCGATCTGGACGCCAACGAGTCCCGGTCTTCCTCTCAAAGATCTCCGCTATTAGCACATGGCACCACTAGATATCTAGATCAAAATTGATTCGGTCGGGCACACCCTTATCTTCGGCTAGAGAGGCTTCATGAGGGCGTGGCGCGAAGCTTTGCTGGGTTGCCAGTGCCATGGGACATGTCTAAATATAGATTTCCATGGCATAGACAGTGGTGAAGAAAGTCATGGTGGCTGCGATGGGAGGCTTGTAATGGCGGAGAGGAGTTTCGGTTACGATGAAGACTTGCGGCACATGTTTTTCCTATGTGTCGGGTGTTGAGGACTTGCAGCAGCAGCCTTGGTAGGATGGGACGACAACACAAGTGGACAACATTTCTGGTGGTGCTTCTCAAGTACCGAGCCACGATTTCCAAGGTGAAAGCCCAAGGTCTGGTCTTCATTGGTTGTACCTGGCAATGGCCTTGCTAAAGGCATTGTTTTGGGATCTCGGACTTTCTCTAGGGTGAAAACTCAAGATCCAATGCTTGTGCATTGTTTCCTTTTTGGAGGTGTCACTTTTGGAGAACCTCTTTTGCGGTCCGGGTGTTATCTTTGGTGGTGGTTAGACTGTTGCAGTTACGAGTGTTTCATCACTACGACAGGGTCTTTGTTTTATATTTCTCTCTTTTTTATTTTGTTCTTGGTTGTGTACATCCTTGATGTCTTTCGATATCTTGTTGGTGCAAAGACAGGGTGCAATTGTTATCTTTGCAATATTAATGTATTCCCTTGATCAAAAATGAAAATTGGTTCAAGATCACAATCACCTAACTAAATTCAAATTATTCCAGGATTAATTAAAAAGTTGTTTTATCCACTAATATAATAATCATCATGCTCATCTACTAGACCTAAAATCTCAGAATCAACCGAACTTGTTGTTAGGAACACACTAGTTCTTCTCCTCTCAATTATGGTGATCTCAATCAGGTAGCAGCACACTGGAGGAAGGAGATGAGGAGGGGATCAGGATTACAGAGAGATACACACACACACGCCGCCGCCGCCTGATCCTAGCCGGGATGCCCTCCCCACCTGCTGCGTCCTCTCTTATCAGTAGGTGGGTATGCTGCTAGGGTCGAACATGTAGGAACTCCACTGGGGGCCCGTGAACTTATGGCACGGTCATCGCTCCCTCCTGGGCCGGCCTTGCTGGGCCACTTTTGTTCACTGGCTCGGTACTCCACCTGCAGGCGGTGTGCTAACACCCCCTCTTCCTTCAGACACGACTTGTCCCCAAGTCGTTGCAGCCGGGAAGCGATGCCGCAGATCTTCGAGATCCTCCCAGGTGTCCGGAGTTGCTTGAGTGTTCTGCCAACGCACCAGGCCTTGTTCGCACATCTTACGGGAACCCCGACGCCATCGTTTTTCCAAGATCTTCACAAGAATGTTAACCTCATCAGTACATGATGTTAATGAAGAGGAAGCACTCGCACCTGGTGTTAATGCCTGCCTGAGCTGGGAGACATGAAAGACAGGGAAAATGGATGATCCTTCCGGGAGCTGGAGCTCATACGTGACTTCGTTCATGCGCCTGATGATGGTGTAGGGCCCAAAGTACTTGAAGTTGAGCTTATTATTACCTCTTCTTGCCATAGAGTTTGAATATGTGGTTGCAACTTCAAGAAAACCTGATCTCCCACTTGAAATTCGCAAACCGAACTGTTTTTATCTGCTTGTGCTTTCATGATTTGCTTTGCCCGGACTAGGTGCTGTCGAAGGATGTCTTGCATTTGTTAACGCTCCTCGAGCCACTCATTCAGCTCAGGTAGTGGAGTTGCATGGTCAGGTACTATCCCCAGATGGCGCGGTTCCTGACCATATACCACCAAGAAAGGTGTCTTCCCCAAGTTAGAGTGATAGGTGGATTTGTACCAGAACTCCGCGAGGGCCAACCAACGACTCCAATTAGTTGGGGTGCTATGGACAAAGCAGCGCAGATAGGTTTCCACACATTGATTGACCCGTTCAGTCTGGCCGTCTGTTTGAGGGTGATGAGAAGAGCTCATTTTAAGTTCAACCCCTTGTAGCTTGAAGATTTCCTGCCAAACTTTGCTAGTGAAGATGGCATCACGATCCGAGATGAGGGCTTCGGGCATCCCGTGCAACTTGTAGACTTGATCAATATATAATTGGGCAATTGTCTGAGCAGTGTACGGGTGCTTTACTGGGAGGAAGTGCACATACTTGGAGAAGGTGTCAACGACGACCAATATGCAATTGTAATTCCTAGATTAGGGTAGACCTCCAATGAAATCCAGCGAGACTAGATCGCAACATCGCTTGGCTACAGTCAAGGGATGTAGTAGCCCGGGGTATTGAGCTCGGTCTGGCTTAACTTGCTGACACACCTGGCATGTTTGGACATGCTCTTTGATCTGATGTGTAACGCCCCGGATCCGATGCGCCAGGTGTCTGCCAGTTATTCGCCGTCGATGCCATGTCGTTGCCATGTCATTTGCTTGCGTGTTGCATTTTTCCATGTCATCATGTGCATTTCATTTTGCATACGTGTTCGTATCATGCTTCTGAGCCTTTTCCCCGTTGTCCATTTTGCAATCCGGCGCTCCTATGCCCTCCAGCGTTCCCCTTTTGTCTCTCGTTGTGAGTGGGTGTCAAACGTTCTTGGAATGGACCGAGTCTTTCCAAGCGGCCTTGGTACACCACCGGTAGACCGCCTGTCAAGTTTCGTGCCATTTGGAGTTCGTTTGATACTCCAACGGTTAACCGGGTAACCGTAAAGCCCCTCTCTCTTTGCAGCCCAACAACCCTTCCAAACTGGCCCAAAACCCATCTAACTCCCCTCCATGCTCTCGGTCGTTCGATCACGATCGTGTGGGCAAAAACCGCTCCTCATTTGGACTCTCCTAGCTCCCTCTACCTATAAATATATGCCTCTCCCTGAAATTCACGGTTGATCCCCCCGAAACCCTAGTTTTTCTCCTCTGCGCCGCGCCGGACATGTCCGTCCCCGGCCGGACATGTCCAGCCGCCGCCCCGACCAATCCCGCCGCGCCACCTGGCCTTCCACCGCCGTCCCACCGCCGCCGGCCCGCGGAGCCCATCCTGGGCCCGCGCGGGCCCAGATTCGTCG
>NC_057807.1:608554171-608561639 GCF_018294505.1 Triticum aestivum | reverse complement strand
CACCTCGCCGGTCGCCTTCTGGCCCCGTCACACCCTGCATCGCGCCGGCGCGCGCCTCCTCCAGCGACCGCGCCTCCCTCCGGCCTCCTCCGCGCCCCGTGCCGCTCGCCGGAGTTCACCTCGCCGGAGCTCCGGCCGGATCCGCCCGGGTTGGAACAGATCCACCCAGCCGCCGATCCAAACGCGCCCCCGAGCCGCCCGGATCTCTCCGTCCCGAATCGTCCCGTCCCGGGTTGACTTTCGGAGGGTATATTTTCGGCTAAGTCCCTAAATTCAATAATTTTTATGCCCTGTTCGTCATTCTATATCTCTTCATCCGTAGCTTCATTTCATGCGTGTAATATGTCAAATTGTTCGTCTCTACGAGTACTTCATTTAGTTCCATTGCATCATATTCATTTGAGGTCATCTTGATGCCTGAATCATCATTGTAAGAGTGCTTCATAATGTTTTTTGCTGTCTGTGATCAGAACGAGCTCTTTTGTCATTTTTGCCATGATTGATGTGTGCATCCTATGAGGTTGATGTCTATATGTGTTTTGAACTATGCCATGCCATCTTTACAGGGGTGTATGCCATGTATTTTTGTGATCAATGTGGTGACTAGCACAAGCATGCAAACTAGGCATCGTCATGATGCTGATTTTAGTCACTGTTCTGCTGTAATTTTGATGCCATGTAAACATGTTGCTACTAATCATTCCATGCATAATCTGGAGATGTTCGATAAACATGTTTTGATCTACATGTCATCCTCTATCCATCCATGCCCCTGGTTGCATTTATAGGTTGTTGTAGCTTGTTCATATCTTGCTCCAAATTTGCTTGAAAATGTTGCTGTCAGCCTGTTTACATTAAGTTCAGTTGTTTCCATGTGTTTTCCTAGTGATCCATGCACCCTATGACCTTGTTATTGCAATGCTTAGCTTCACAAACATGCCTTATTACTGTTGGGTGCCTTGCCATGCCATGTTTTGCTCTATAGTGAGTTGTACAAGCTCATCTACATGCCTTCATAATTAAGTTCCTGCCATGTTTGAATCTGTATAATAACTTGCTATGTTTACGTGGGTGTCATCATATTTTATGATCCTTTTTGGCTTATGGTAAGTAAGGGACTCTTTTTCTATGCATTTAGTAGATTAATGGCATGCCTTTGTTTGCCATGATAAGTTCCTGTAACAGGTTGTTTGATAGCTCTTAATATTGCATCATGCTGTTATTTTCTGCAAAGTCTGAAATTGTTATAACTTGCAATCTTACCATGTGTGTTTGAGTATGTTCTAGTGATTTCTAGAGATAGATCAGTGTTCATGTTTTGTTGTGCTTTACTTGTACATCATGCCAATGCCTTTTGTTATTATGTTGGGGTGCTGTAGCATATTGTTTTGATGCTTGCAATATGCCTAGTCGCTGTTTTGGACAGCTTGTCCTTTAAACTTGTATAGTGTGTGTGTGTTGAACCGTTGCTCCGTTTTGAGTGTGCTCTATATGAAACTTGCTTGATTTTGCATGTAGTTTCATATTATCTTATTGCATCCATGTTTTGAGGTGTTTGCTTGATGTTTGGGTGCATTTTGCATCAATGCCATGTTTAACTTGTTTTGCTCATATCTTCTAGGCCGTAGCTCCGAACTAAATGAACTTTATATGTAACTTGACTAGAATCTCGTGTAGATCATCTTTGTGCATCTTAACTTGCTGTTTAACAACTTGAACATAAGGTTTATTCAGATCTGGACCAACTTCGAAATTTGCATATGAGGACTTACCGGAATTGTTATATGTTGTTCCCGGCCTCAATTAAACTTGCCATAGTGTGTTGCTCTTATTTGCATCATCTCTTGCCATGAGTAGCTTCATGTAGTCTTGTCATGCATCATGCTTGTTGTGCATCATGTCTTGTCTATGAGTGGTGTGTTTACCATGTTGTGTGCTTCTTCTCGATAGTTCCTATTTCGTTGCGATCGTGAGGATTCGTTCGTCTACGCTTGGTTCGGCTTCATCCGTTCGTCTTCTTCATGGACTCGTCCTTCTTCCTAGCAGGATTTCAGGCAAGATGACCGCTACCCTGGATCTCACTACTATCATTGCTATGCTAGTTGTTTCGTTCTTTCGCTTTGCTGCGCTACCTATTACCTGTTTATCAAGCCATCCCATATTGCCATGAACCTCTAACCTTTGACACCTTTCCTATGCAAACCGTTGCGTGGCTATGTTATCGCTTTTGCTCAGCCCTCTTATAGTGTTGCTAGTTGCAGGTGAAGTTGAAGATTTCTCCATGGTGGACAGGATTTTGGTTGGGATATCACAATATCTCTTATATTATTAATGCATCTATATATTTGGTAAAGGGTGGAAGACTCGGCCTTTTGCCTAGTGTTTTGTTCCACTCTTGCCGCCCTAGTTTCCGTCATACCGGTGTTATGTTCCCGGATTTTGCGTTCCTTACGCGGTCGGGTGATTTATGGGACCCCCTTGACAGTTCGCTTTGAATAAAACTCCTCCAGCAAGGCCCAACATTGGTTTTACCATTTGCCTCACCTAGCCCTTTTTCCCTTGGGAGTCGCACATCCCGAGGGTCATCTTTATTTTAGCCCCTCCCCGGGCCAGTGCTTGTCTAAGTGTTGGTCCGAACTAGAGCCCTTTGCAGCGCCCCCTCAAGGAAACTTGAGGTCTGGTTTTAGTTGTACGGATTGCTCATCCGGTGTTGCCCTGAGAACGAGATATGTGCAGCTCCTATCAGGATGTCGACGCATCGGACGGTATTGCTGGTCTTGTTTTACCATTGTCGAAATGTCTTGTAAACCGGGATTCCAAGTCTGATCGGGTCTTCCTGGGAGAAGGTCTATTCCTTCGTTGATCGCGAGAGCTTGTCATGGGCTAAGTTGGGACACCCCTGCAGGGTATAATCTTTCGAAAGCCGTGCCTACGGTTATAGGCAGATGGAAATTTGTTAATGTCCGGTTGTAGACAACTTGACACCTGATCCGAATTAAAATGCATCAACCGCGTGTGTAGCCGTGATGGTCTCTTCTCGGCGGAGTCCGGGAAGTGAACACGGTTTCTGGGTTATGTTTGACGTAAGTAGGAGTTCAGGATCACTTCTTGATCATTGCTAGCTTCACGACCATTCTGCTTGTTCTCTTCTCGCTCTTATTTGCGTATGTTAGCCACCATATCTTGCTTAGTCGCTGCTGCAGCCTCACCACTTTACCCCTTCCTTTCCCATTAAGCTTTGCTAGTCTTGATACCCATGGTAATGGGATTGCTGAGTCCTCGTGGCTCACAGATTACTACAACAACAGTTGCAGGTACAGGTTTTGCGATGATCATGACGCGAGAGCGATGCTTGCTTGCGTTGAGTTATTCTTCTGCTTCTTCTTCGATCAGGGGATAGGTTCCAGGTCGGCAGCCTGGGCTAGCAGGGTGGATGTCGTTTGAGTTTCTGTTTGTGTTTCATCCGTAGTCGGATGTTGATCTTATGTATGATGTATTGTTGTATTCGTGTGGCATTGTATGCCTTATGTATGTATCCCCATCTATTATGTAATGTTGATGTAATGATATCCACCTTGCAAAAGCGTTTCAATATGCGGGTCTATCCTCGGTGGGACCTTCGAGTTTCTTTTGGATAGGGTCGCATATTGGGCGTGATAAGTTGGTATCAGAGCCTCGACCGACCCTAGGAGCCCCCTTGATTATTGGCCGTTGTTGAGTCTAGAAGAAAAATATTTTGAGTCTTAGGATTATATATATCGGAGAGTAGGATTCTTTTTACTCCTCGGCCCCTTCGTCGCTCTGGTGAGGTCTCCTGACATAGATGTTTTGTCTTTCCTCTCCTCAAATTTCACTAAATTTGTTTTTTAGGATCACGCGGGTATCTTGGAATCGTTCCGATGGTTTTGTGACGAGAACATTGTTCTTGGTGCCTCCTGTCTATTTATGTGGCTTTGACCCGGGGAGTTGAGCTCTGAGGTGTTGTCGTCACAATTTTATCATTGCAGTTCTGGAATACCTGAGTTTTTCCAACATCGAAAATCTCTTTTGTACAGTTGTTGGTGAGATAACCCCGATAACCCAGTACTGGGGCGAGCTCGGGAGTATTGCCATAACTCGTATAACGGATGCTTTTCGAAGGTTGAGGTACACAATTTCCGAAGGTTTCTTGGTTATGTGTTGACGGATGGATACAGCTTGGATGTAGGTATTGTTAGTTTGGGTGAGATATATTGCTTCCCCTGTATCCCCAACACCAGATTGCATAACCAGAAAGTTTCATGAGTTTTATAGGTGGGAATTCAAGTAGCTCTAGTTTTATCTTTCCAACAGACATATGATACGATATGGGATCTATCATATGTTTGTTTCCGGCTTATTCTACAGGCCAAATCCTTTGTTTTGTTTTGAGTTGTGGTATTCGAGTTGCTTCATTGTCAAGTGTTGATTCCATACCTTTCCTAAACAGTGTTCTCATAGTGCTATGTGAATACTAATCCTTCTTGATCATCGAGGTCGTCATGTTAATTCTTTTCCAACTGGTGTGTTTCTCGTCAAGTGGATCCGATCATTTCAACATTTGCGAGATCAATTCTAAGTTTTCTCAACGGTGTTTGTTTCGTCCGTCCCCAAGTTGTCTTTGTTTTCCCGCCCTCCCACCCCTTTTCTTCAAGGACTCATATATTATAATCAAGTATCCATTTATTTGAGAGAAGTCTCTTCATTCTTTTCTTTCGATGTTCTTATCCGGTGATTTCCCATGAAGATGCTCAACAGTTTCAAGTTCATCATTCTTCATTCTCGTATTCTTCTCCAGTGAAGTAATTTCAAGCTTTCAGTGTTGATCATATCCCTTTCCTCATTTCAAATGTTTTTCCACGTGGTGCACCTCTTAATTGTTCACCTCTCTCTATTCTTATCCGGCGTGCTCAAGATATCTCAGAAGACTTGTGTTTCCATTCTCAATCCGTTCAAGATATTTCGAGGTTGTTATCTCATTCAAGTTATTTAATTCAACCGGTGCAATCCCCCCCTTTTCAATCAATTGTTCAACGGTGTATCTTTTAGTGGACCCTAACCCACAGGTCTTTTCCCAGGATCTTACCTAACTCTTCTAATTATTCCGGAGCTATTCTCAATTCTTTTCAAGTCTGACGTAAGAATGAATTTCATCAGTCATATGTCTTTCTCCAAGATCTTTCAAATTCTTTTCATCGTTGGCTAAACCCCCTTTGCTTTTCATTCTTCCGGAGTATCTCAGTAATTTTGGTGATGTTTCTCGTTGTCAGTTGAAGATTGAAGAAGAGTTTGTCCTCTAAATCTTGTCCATTCTCCCAGAGATTCGTGGTGCTAGCTTGATGTTATCCTCTCAAATTGTTTCAAGTCATGCAAATTCTTTTCATCCATCCGGAGCATTTCATGAGTTGTTTCCATTGCTTTCCTCCGAAGACCATCATGTCATAATTCTTCTTTCTCGGTCTTCAGCTCTTATTCTCCCAATCATACCGGTGCATCGTTCAAGTATTATCTAATCAGCTCATGATCTCCTTGTCCTTTTGCATCTAAATCCCCTCTAACATATTTGTTCCTTATAATTCTTCCCGGTGATTCATTATCGTTCGTCAGTCATTTTCGAATTCTTATGGTGGTTCGTTCAAGATTTCTCTACATTTGCTACCGTATCATTTCATTCGTTGTATCAATCCTACCGGTGGTTCGTTGAAGATCTTCTCAGGTTAACGCTATATCTCCCTTAATCTCTTCTACGAGAATAAGTAGTGTGCCAAATCCATTGCTTATCATCAATTGAATTTGATGAAGGATAAGCACACAATAAATCTTATTCTTATTTCCTCGAGGTGATTCAATTCTTTTCTTCCAGAGATTGTTCATGATGAAGTAATTCTTGGTTCTAGTGATCATCTTTTCTTTCCGGAGTTCCAAGTTCTCTCGGCTATATCATCGCGAAGCTCCATCTAAATCATTGCAAGGCTTCACCATGTGTTTCCAACTTATCTTTCTTTCTATCATCCTTTCGTTACCGGAGTTCTTCATTGTGGTTCTTCATGATTTAATTCATTCTTCAAGTGTTCATCAAGATTCTTGTCGGTGGAGTTCAACTATCTTTCCTTCTTGCCTTTCGAAGTGCAATTAATTCTTCATTTTGTTTTGAAGCGGAGTTTTGCATTCCTTTGTTCTTCTTAGCTATTCAATCATTTCTGTTTGCGGCTGTTTATCACCTCATAATTTCTGAGATGTTATCCATAAGCCCACAACAAGCTTATTCTTTCGTTGTTGATTTTCTCAACAACTCCATTCAACCTTTCCTTCTAAGTTCTTTTCAACTCTTTCAATTCTCAAGTATCATCCCTTCTTCTCAAGTTCATGTCCTATTCCTTCCATGTTCAACCGGAGTGTTGTCCAAATTTGATATTTCTTGTTCCTTATTTATCTCGTTTCCACCAGAGTGGTTGCAATTCCTTCTTGTCCATTGTGCTCGTCATTCATGTCTTTGCAACCTTCAAGTTCTCGTAATGTTCCTTGTTCCTCTTTTCTAACATATTGTTTGCAATCTTGATCATCTTCGTTGTTTTCTTTCTTTCATATTTCTCAACCTCTCAAGGTTCGTGGTTTCACTCATTGGTCGAAGAAGCAACTTAGCTTTACCTCTTCTCTTCCTCTTCCGTTTTCCCTCCGGTGCCATCCTAGATCTCGGGACGAGATCCTCTCGTAGTGATGGAGTGTTGTAACGCCCCGGATCCGATGCGCCAGGTGTCTGCCAGTTATTCGCCGTCGATGCCATGTCGTTTCCATGTCATTTGCTTGCGTGTTGCATTTTTCCATGTCATCATGTGCATTTAATTTTGCATACGTGTTCGTCTCATGCTTCCGAGCCTTTTCCCCGTTGTCCGTTTTGCAATCCAGCGCTCCTATGCCCTCCTGCGTTCCCCTTTTGTCTCTCGTTGTGAGTGGGTGTCAAACGTTCTCGGAATGGACCGAGTCTTGCCAAGTGGCCTTGGTACACCACCGGTAGACCGCCTATCAAGTTTTGTGCCATTTGGAGTTCGTTTGATACTCCAACGGTTAACCGGGTAACCGTAAAGCCCCTCTCTCTTTGCATCCCAACAACCCTTCCAAACAGGCCCAAAACCCATCTAACTCCCCTCCATGCTCTCGGTCGTTCGATCACGATCGTGTGGGAGAAAACCGCTCCTCATTTGGACTCTCCTAGCTCCCTCTACCTATAAATATATGCCTCTCCCCGAAATCCACGGTTGATCCCCCCGAAACCCTAGTTTTTCTCCTCTGCGCCGCGCCGGACATGTCCGTCCCCGGCCGAACATGTCCAGCCGCCGCCCCGACCAATCCCGCCGCGCCACCTGGCCTTCCGCCGCCGTCCCACCGCCGCCGGCCCGTGGAGCCCATCCGGGGCCCGCGGGCCCAGATTCGCCGCCGCCCCAGGACCCGC
>NC_057807.1:608487983-608553667 GCF_018294505.1 Triticum aestivum | reverse complement strand
CGTCGCGCCCTGCATCGCGCCGGCGCGCGCCTCCTCCGGCGACCGCGCCTCCCTCCGGCCTCCTCCGCGCCCCGTGCCGCTCGCCGGAGTTCACCTCGCCGGAGCTCTAGCCGGATCCGCCCGGGTTGGATTAGATCCACCCAGCCGCCGATCCAAACGCGCCCCCGAGCCGCCCGGATCTCTCCGTCCCGAACCGTCCCGTCCCGGGTTGACTTTCGAAGGGTATATTTTCGGCTAAGTCCCTAAATTTAGTAATTTTTATGCCCTGTTCGTCATGCTATATCTCTGCATCCGTAGCTCCGTTTCGTGCGTGTAATATGTTAAATTGTTCGCCTCGGCGAGTACATAATTTCGTTCCATTGAATCATATTCATTTGAGGTCATCTTGATGCCTGAATCATCGTTGTAAGAGTGCTTCATAATGTTTTCTGCTGTCTGTTATCAGAACGAGCTCTTTTGTCATTTTTGCCATGATTAATGTGTGCATCCTATGAGGTTGATGTCTACATGTGTTTTGAACTACGCCATGCCATCTTTACAGGAGTGTATGCCATGTATTTTTGTGATCAATGTGGTGACTAGCACAAGCATGCAAACTAGGCATCGTGATGATGCTGATTTTAGTCACTGTTCTGCTATAATTTTGATGCCATGTAAACATGTTGCTACTAATCATTCCATGCATAATATGGAGATGTTCTATAAACATGTTTTGATCTACATGTCATCCTCTATCCATCCATGCCCCTGGTTGCATTTATAGGTTGCGGTAGCTTGTTCATATCTTGCTCCAAAGTTGCTTGAAAATGTTGTTGTCAGCCTGTGTATATTAAGTTCAGTTGTTTCCATGTGTTTTCCTAGTGATCCATGCACCCTATGACCTTGATCTTGCCATGCTTAGCTTCGCAAACATGCCTTATTACTGTTGGGTGCCTTGCCATGCCATGTTTTGCTCTGTAGTGAGTTGCACAAGCTCATCTATATGCCTTCATAATTAAGTTCCTGCCATGTTTGAATCTGTATAATAACTTGCTATGTTTACGTGGGTGCCCATCATATTTTATGATCCTTTTTGGCTTATGGTCAGTAAGGGACTCGTTTTCTATGCAATTAGTAGATTCATGGCATGCCTTTGTTTGCCATGATAAGTTCCTATAACAGGTTGTTTGATAGCTCTTAACATTGCATCGTGCTGTTATTTTCTGCAAAGTCTGAAATTGTTATAACTTGCAATCTTACCATGTGTGTTTGAGTATGTTCTAGTGATTTCTAGAGATAGCTCAGTGTTCATGTTTTGTTGTGCTTTACTTGTACATCGTGCCCATGCCTTTTGTTATTATGTTGGGGTGCTGTAGCATATTGTTTTGATGCTTGCAATATGCCTAGTCGCTGTTTTGGACAGCTTGTCCTTTAAACTTGTATAGTGTGTGTGTGTTGAACCGTTGCTCCGTTTTGAGTGTGCTCTATATGAAACTTGCTTGATTTTGCATGTAGTTTCATATTATCTTATTGCATCCATGTTTTGAGGTGTTTGCTTGATGTTTGGGTGCATTTTGCATCAATGCCATGTTTAACTTGTTTTGCTCATATCTTCTAGGCCGTAGCTCCGAACTAAATGAACTTTATATGTAACTTGACTAGAATCTCGTGTAGATCATCTTTGTGCATCTTAACTTGCTGTTTAACAACTTGAACATAAGGTTTATTCAGATCTGGACCAACTTCGAAATTTGCATATGAGGACTTACCGGAATTGTTATATGTTGTTCCCGGCCTCAATTAAACTTGCCTTAGTGTGTTGCTCTTATTTGCATCATCTCTTGCCATGAGTAGCTTCATGTAGTCTTGTCATGCATCATGCTTGTTGTGCATCATGTCTTGTCTATGAGTGGTGTGTTTACCATGTTGTGTGCTTCTTCTCGATAGTTCCTATTTCGTTGCGATCGTGAGGATTCGTTCGTCTACGCTTGGTTCGGCTTCATCCATTCATCTTCTTCATGGACTCGTCCTTCTTCCTAGCGGGATTTCAGGCAAGATGACCGCTACCCTGGATCTCACTACTATCATTGCTATGCTAGTTGTTTCGTTCTTTCGCTTTGCTGCGCTACCTATTACCTGTTTATCAAGCCATCCCATATTGCCATGAACCTCTAACCTTTGACACCTTTCCTATGCAAACCGTTGCGTGGCTATGTTACCGCTTTTGCTCAGCACTCTTATAGTGTTGCTAGTTGCAGGTGAAGTTGAAGATTTCTCCATGGTGGACAGGATTTTGGTTGGGATATCACAATATCTCTTATATTATTAATGCATCTATATATTTGGTAAAGGGTGGAAGACTCGGCCTTTTTCCTAGTGTTTTGTTCCACTCTTGCCGCCCTAGTTTCCATCATACCGGTGTTATGTTCCCGGATTTTGCGTTCCTTACGTGGTCGGGTGATTTATGGGACCCCTTTGACAGTTCGCTTTGAATAAAACTCCTCCAGCAAGGCCCAACATTGGTTTTACCATTTGCCTCACCTAGCCCTTTTTCCCTTGGGAGTCGCGCATCCCGAGGGTCATCTTTATTTTAGCCCCCCCCGGGCCAGTGCTTGTCTAAGTGTTGGTCCGAACTAGAGCCCTTTGCAGCGCCCCCTCAAGGAAACTTGAGGTCTGGTTTTAGTTGTACGGATTGCTCATCCGGTGTTGCCCTGAGAATGAGATATGTGCAGCTCCTATCAGGATGTCGGCGCATCGGGTGGTCTTGCTGGTCTTGTTTTACCATTGTTGAAATGTCTTGTAAACCGGGATTCCGAGTCTGATCGGGTCTTCCTGGGAGAAGGTCTATTCCTTTGTTGATCGCGAGAGCTTGTCATGGGCTAAGTTGGGACACCCCTGCAGGGTATAATCTTTTGAAAGCCGTGCCTGCGGTTATAGGCAGATGGGAATTTGTTAATGTCCGGTTGTAGACAACTTGACACCTGATCCGAATTAAAATGCATCAACCGCGTGTGTAGCCGTGATGGTCTCTTCTCGGCGGAGTCCGGGAAGTGAACACGGTTTCTGGGTTATGTTTGACGTAAGTAGGAGTTCAGGATCACTTCTTGATCATTGCTAGCTTCATAACCGTTCTACTTGTTCTCTTCTCGCTCTTATTTGCGTATGTTAGCCACCATATCTTGCTTAGTCACTGCTGCACCCTCACCACTTTACCCCTTCCTTTACCATTAAGCTTTGCTAGTCTTGATACCCATGGTAATGGGATTGCTGAGTCCTCGTGGCTCACATATTACTACAACAACAGTTGCAGGTACATGTTTTGCGATGATCATGACGCGAGAGCGATGCTTGCTTGCGTTGAGTTATTCTTCTGCTTCTTCTTCGATCAGGGGATAGATTCCAGGTCGGTAGCCTGGGCTAGCAAGGTGGATGTCGTTTGAGTTTCTGTTTGTGTTTCATCCGTAGTCGGATGTTGATCTTATGTATGATGTATTGTTGTATTCGTGTGGCATTGTATGCCTTATGTATGTATCCCCATCTATTATGTAATGTTGATGTAATGATATCCACCTTGCAAAAGCGTTTCAATATGTGGGTCTATCCTTGGTGGGACCTTCGAGTTCCTTTTGGATAGGGTCGCATATTGGGCATGACATGATGCTTCATACCCGGCCAGGCAAACAAGTGCTTGATTCTGTGATAGGTGGCTGGAAACCCGGAGTGTCCCCCTACAGCGCTGTCATGTAAAGCTCGCATGATCTGCTGCTGGAGTTTTGTGTTGTTGCCTAGCCATACACGCCCTTTGAATCTTACAATACCCTTGGTCAGAGTGAACTTGCCATCAGCAATCAGTGCCACGACGAGCTGAGTGATGAGTTGTTGTGTCTTGGGATCGCTGTCGTACCCTTTGACAATTTCCTGAAGCCAGGTTGGCTGACACACTGAAATGGCATGGAGGTGAGCAGAATTCTCAACAGGTCGTCTCGATAGAGCATCAGCAACACTGTTTTCTGTACCCTTGCGATAGCAGATCCGATATTGGAGCCCTAACAGCTTTGTGAAAGCTTTTTGTTACCACGAGGTGTGAAGGTGTTGTTCTTCCAAGTGGACTAAGCTGCGTTGGTCTGTCTTAACCACAAATTCGCCAAACTGCAGGTATGGACGCCATTGCTCGACGGCCAAGACAATGGCCAGGTACTCCTTCTCATAAGTGGACAACCCCTTAGTTCGTGGGCCCAATGCTTTGATGAGGTACGCTATCGGGTGCCCATCTTGTTGCAAAACAGCTCCCACTCCATACTCGCAGGCGTCAGTCTCGATTGTGAACGGTTTTGTGAATTCTGGGAGTGCTAGTGTTGGTGCTGTCGTCAGTGATGTTTTGAGAGCGTCGAAGGCTGATTGGGTGGCCTCTGTCCACTGAAATGGTGTATTTTTGCGCAAAAGGTTGGTGAGTGGACGAGCCAGCATGCCAAATTGCCGAACAAATCGTCAGTAGTATCTGGCCAATCCTAGAAAAGCTCGAACCTCCTTGACAGATGTTGGTACCGGCCACACAGTTACTTGCTGAATCTTGTCTGAATCTGTCGAGACCCCTTTTGCAAAAATGGTGTGACCGAGGTATTTGATTTCCTGTTGAGCAAAGGCACATTTGGACGTCTTCACATACCACTGGTCCCTTCGGAGGAGAGCTAGCACTTGCCTCAGGTGCTGCAAGTGCAAGACAAAGGACCGACTGAAGACTAGGATATCGTCAAAAAAAAACCATTGCGCAGACCTGTAGGACTGGATGCAGCGTCACATTCATAGCCGCCAAAAATGTTGGAGGTGCTCCCCCGAGACCACATGGCACCACTTTGAATTTGAAATGGCCCGAGTGTGGTTGAAATGTTGTTTTGTATTCCTCCCCTTCTGCCAATCTGATTTGGTGATAGCCGGAGCGCAAATCAAGCTTGGAGAACCAACACGCCCCTGCCAGCTCATCCAAAATATCCTCAATGATAGGCACGGGGTACTTGCTGATGATAGTCATCGCATTCAGCCTCCGATAATCAACACACATGCACCAGGTACCGTCCTTCTTCTTGACCAGAATAATAGGAGAGGAGAATGGGCTGCTGCTCTTTTGAATGATACCAGCCTTCAATATTTTAGCGACTTGCCTTTCAACTTCTGTCTTCAATTCTGGCTTGTGTCTGTACGCTCGTATGTTGACCGGCTGGGCGCCTTGCATCAAGGGGATGGTGTGATCACATTCGCGCCGTGGTGGCAATCCGGTCGGCTCCAGGAATACATCCTCATAATCTAACAACACTTGCACAATCTCTGGTGGAAGTTCAGTACACTTGAGATCGGTGACAATGTCAGAATCTTGAGCATAACAAATGTGCACTGCATAGGCCACCGCTTCTTGTTTTTCCATACTTGCTAGCTGCACCGTATTCAGAGTTTCACACTTGTGTGCTTGAGATGTAACCCCCTGCAATACAACCGTGAATCCGTCATGTTCGATTTGCATGCACCGTTTCGCCCAATCGATGAGCATGGGGTTGTGATACTCCAGCCAATCCATCCCCAATATGACATCATAAGATCCCAAAGGCAGCAACTAAAATTGGTTGAAAACACATGACCCTGGGCAAACCAAGAGCAGCCTAGCACTTCCTGAGTGCACCGCATTTCTGACCCATTGGCTACAGCAACTTTGACAGACTTGGGCATAGATTGTACCCCTTGTAGATGAGATGCCAAATGTTGAGACACGAACGAGGCTGAACTACTAGAGTCCACCAGCATAAGGACTTCACGCCCCTGGAGCCAGCCATGTAATTGTAAGCAACTGGGTGCTTCAGTTCCAGACAAGGCGTTGATAGAGAGCTACCACACTTGCTCCCCTGTAGCTGTCTGCCCCTGCTGCTGTGCATTGGCCACTGTCTCTTCTCCTTGAGCGTCCAAACTGAACAGGCTGAACATTTCCTCGATCATGTGCAGTTTAACTATCGACGGGCATACGTGATCATGACCCCATCTCTCTCCACCCTTGAAACACAGCCCTTTGGCTCGACGAAAGTTACGCAGGGCTGTGATTTTGGATTGATCACTCCCCGCGCGGGGCGGCTTCAGTGTTGCGGCGATCATCTGCTGCTAGGGAGATAGCTGGCGCCCGTGTTGGAGGAGGGGGCAACGACAGAGGACCCGTTGAGCGAGTCCTCCCCAGATAGGGTGCCCCTTCATGGTTGCTGTACTAGGGTCCCTTTTGTCCCTCTGCGACTTCCTCTTGCAGAATCGCCAGGGCACAAGCGGTGTCCAGATCCTTGGGTCGCTGCACCATCACCACCGCACGGATGTTGGTGCGCAGGCCCTCGATAAACCTCATCAAGAAATACAGTGGGTGTACCGCATCAGAATAAGAAATGAGATGGTTCATAAGGTTCTGAAATTGCTCAATGTAGTCAGATACAGAGCTAGTTTGACGAAGGGAGTAAAATTGGCGGACAAGTAGCTGATGCTTATCGCGACCGAATCGTGCACATAGCAAATTACAGAAAGACTCCCAATCTAGCGTGCTCAGTTTCCCCTGGATCGACTGCAGCCAGATGACCGCAGGACCCGTGAAGTGTAATGTAGACATGGGAACAAAATAGTGCTCTGGAATTTGAAACATAGAGAAATACTGTTCACACATGGTTCTCCAGATTTTGGGATTTTCACCCGAGAATTGGGGAAACGCAAGAGGTGGGGAATTTGGACCCAGTCCAGTATGAACAAGGGCCGAAGCAGAACCAGGTGTGATGGAGGTGTCTACCACGGGGAACAGGGGAGGGTTGTGAAAGCTCAGCGTACCATTGGCCGGAGAGGCCGCCGACGGGATGCCGCCCGCCGACGACCCGCCCCGTAGTTGATGCGACTCGCCGCGGCCAGCGGGCCCGTGGACCATGCTGTGGAGCGGCGGATCGGAGAGATCCACCCCCTTTGATCCACCATCTATCGCGTTCGGCGTGGGCAGCCGCTCGCTCTAGAGCATGCCCACCGTCTCCTGAAGCTTGGAGAGACGGGACTCGAGGTCTGGTTTCCATGCCGTAAGCGCATCCACCTACGCGGACTGGGAGTCGATCCGCGCTGAGAGGTCCTTGATGTCAGCTCGGGTGTCCTCATTAGCCTTCGTTAAGGTCTCCGTGAGCTTGTCGAGGTAGGACTTGAGGGCCGGATCCATGGTGGTGAGAAGTCGTGACGATCGGCGGTCTGCTTGCGCGTCTCTAGCGCGCGGAAAAGGGGTGAGATGGCGACTGATACCACGTGGTAGGAACACACTAGTTCTTCTCCTCTCAATTATGGTGATCTCAATCAGGTAGCAGCACACTGGAGGAAGGAGACGAGGAGGGGATCAGGATTACAGAGAGAGAGACACACACACACACACCGCCGCCGCCTGATCCTAGCCGGGATGCCCTCCCCACCTGCTGCGTCCTCTCTTATCAGTAGGTGGGTACGCTGCTAGGGTCGAACAGGTAGGAAACCCACTGGGGACCCGTGAACTTATGGCACGGTCGTCGCTCCCTCCTGGGCCGGCCTTGCTGGGCCACTTCTGTTCGCTGGCTCGGTGCTCCACCTGCAGACGGTGTGCTAACACCTGTTTGACCATCTCCTCAAGATCACAATCGCCTACCTAAATCGACCTAAAATTTCATAATCCACAGTGAAATTTGGTCAAGTATCACAATCACCTAACTAAATCCAAAATTTTGAAGATTAATTAAAGATTATTTTATCCACCTATATAATAGTCATCATACTCACCTACTAGACCTAAAATCTCATAACCCACGAAAATGTAGAGTGAAAACAAAAATAAACATAAACACAAAAGAAAAATAAATAAAAAAACAAAAAATGAAGTAAAAAGAAAAACAAACAAAAAATGAATAATAAAAAAGAAAAGAATGAAAAAGCCGGAGAATAAGAAATAAATGAAACAAAATAAAATGGAATTAATGAAAAAAATCTGGAAAGAAAGAAGAAAGAATGAAAAAAATGGAGAAGAAAAATGAAACAAAAGAAACCGAAAAGAGTAAAAGAAAAAAAATGGAGAATACCGGTTCGGTCGCCTCATCGCGATCCTACTACTAAACCAGTAACTTGAAGTGGGCGGAGTGGTGAGCTGCGCTGGCAGATGATGCCGGGGCGGTTGACGTTGAATAAAGCTGCCCAAATTTCCGCCGCAAGAAAAAAGGAGTGGTTAGCTAGGCTGGTGAGAACCCTGAAGACCTGGGTTCGATCCCTGTGACACAGTTCACATCAACGCAAGAGATCATTACGACTCGCTTAATGCGATAAATAGCCCCTGCGGTAGGGCTCCCGTAGTAGTCACCAACGTGTACGATGTGCGGAACCAAACAGCAGTGAGTGAGGCGGCCCATTCAGGGCGTCCCGCGTTGGGCTGGCCCATTACCTCACGGCTCGCGCTAAAAGGCGAGACGCTGCAGCAGCGCCCTCCCCTCCCCTCTATAGCTGGCCAAACGGGCCGGCCCGGCCCGGCACGGCACGTCCCATCCTAATCGTGCCTGGCACGGCCCGGCCCGCCTAGGCACGATTATTATACGGGTCGTGCCGTGCCAGCCCGCGTGCTGCAGCCTGCAGCCCAGGCACGGCCCGTATGCTAATCGGGCCGGCCCACCGGCACGCCAGGCCCACTAATCTACCTCCTATTTTGCGCATTGAGCGTTTTTTAGCCTATTTTTACCTGTTGGCCCATATTAGGATACATAAAAAAATATAAAAAAGTTAATCGGGCCATGCCGTGCCGGCCCGCGTGCTCGCCCTTCAGGCCCAGGCACGGCCCATGGCGTGCCGCGTGCCGGACCCGGCCCGTTTAGCACGTGCCGTGCCGTGCCAGGCCCGTGCCGTGCCGGCCGTGCTACCGGGCCGGCCCAACTATCCTGGCCCGTTTGGCCAGCTATACTCCCCTCCTCCGCCCGCGCCGCCAAAAGAAGAACAACCTAGGGTTAGGGTTGTGGAGGCGGCGGCTGCTAAATTCCCGATCCGATCGCCATGCCCACCGGAGTCGCGCCAGGGTCGGAGGAGGAGATGTTCTTAGCCACCATAGTTGCGCGAGAGTCGGAGGAGGAGACCGCCATGGCCACCGAAGTCGCGCCAGAGCCAGAGGAGAAGACCATCGTATTCCCCGATTGGGTGATGCTGGATCGCTTCGGCCGCACCCACAGCCATGCCGACCTAGACGCTGCACGTGAGGCGGCCAATAAGAAGAAGACCGCCGTTGAAGTCGTCACGGCCACCGGCCACCGCTGCTGCTTGTCCTTCGCCCTCTCGGATCCTCCAGAGGTCTCTTACCTCGATCTCGAGTGGCCGCGGGAAGGCTCAGTCGAACCCGTGGGCCCCTCCCGCCTGCCCGCGTATCCCTACGTCCGGGCAACTGACGAGGACCTCGTCCTCTTCGAAATCTCCATCCCAAGCCAGCCCTACGACTTGCCGTCAGATCTGTTCGTCTACACAGCTGGTCGTACCCCCTGGGTGGATCAGCTCCCTCTGTACACTGAGCCCATGGTAAGGCCGTTTCTGATGTCAAAATTCACCACAGGCATCCTCCGCCTCCCGGACAACAGCTACATCGTTTCCGACCTCAAGGTCTACCAGAAAAAGAAGGGCCCTGAAAATTATTCCATGTTTGTCGAGCTCTGCGTCTTCAATTCCAAGACCAAAGAGTGGAAACACTTCCTCGAGAAGCCTGCCCCCCAGCCGCAAGACGAGAGCAATACCCAGTTCCCCATCCTGTGGTCAACTAAGGAGGTGCTTGCTTTTGGCCGCAGGTTCCTCTGCTGTGTCGACTACTTGAGCGGTGTACTGCTATGCGACTTCTCCAATTTAGAGTCCCCGGTGCTCCACTTCGTGCCTTTCCCTGGAGAAGATGGGTACTGTGAGAAGCTACAGATCATGCCTTTCCTTGGAGGAAAAGAGAACTCTAAGAAGGCACAGATGGCAAAATGCTTAGCGGCGAGATTCCGACGTGTGTCCGTCAGCCAAGGCATGATGCACTTTGTCCGCATTGATGGCTGGTGTCCGGGTCTTGAGAGAAGCCAAGGGCAACAGCAGCCTCTCCAAAAGATCACAGTATGGACTTTGGATATCGGGGATGGTAGCAAGTTCAAGTGGAAGATTCATTGGGGGATCAACCTGGATCTTCTCTGGGCGCAAGATGGTTTCCATGCTCTGGACATACCTCGCTGTCTTCCCGAGTTCCCATTCGTCTGTGCGAACAATCCGGACGCCCTATGCTGCCTGTTGAGTAAAGAGGAACTTTCTGGACAGCCGTGGATGATCATGGTTGACATGAACCAGGAAGATCTGCAGACATCTACTAAACATGTCAATCAGCAGCCCTACAATGCTGCGTGCGTGAATGAGAAAAAACCCATGGAGGCTCACCAAATCTTCTTTTCTAATGTGCCCCTACTTCCAACTGTCTTCTCCAAATACCTTGTAAGGCCAACAGGTAAGCTCTCTTAATATTCAAATGGTGTCCCTTGTAATTACGTATCGATACAACATGGTTGTGTTTGCTTAGCTTTCTGTTGGATATGGTAGTGTAACACTGGTGTCTTTGCCTATTTATCTTAAATATGATGCAATACATATCCTGCCTGGTTGTGAGGCTAATTGAACTGTGAGACTTCTGCATGCTTAATATCTATTACCTCCGTCCCGAAAAGCTTTTCTTCGATTTGTCGAGATACAGATGTATCTAACTCTAAAACGTGTCTAGATACATAATGTAAGACATGCTTTTTGGGACGGCGGGAGTAGTTTCCACTGTCTGCTCTCTCTATGGGTCTCTTTGGAGAGTTCCCCCCTTCATTAGCAATTCTCAGCACAAGGACTTCTGGACACATACCGCTCTATTTATCAGGGCTGTTTGCCCTGTGTTATTTTCTATCTATTGCTTTTCTCTTGTCCCAAAATTTCTAATTTTGCTGCCTTTTGAGGTTGCGTTGTGCTGCTTTGGTATAGCAATATTAATTAATTGAGGCATTTAATATATTTGCTGTCATCAATCTTCTCTTAGGCTGTTCAAGTGTTTTGAGTTTTAGCTGCTCCAGTTGTGTAGGTGCACTAAACTTTATACTATATTATAAATAATAATATCTTGCTCCTTCTGCCGTCAAGTTGTCCTCCAGAGTCTTACCATTTTTTCCTTGTTGGAACTTTTGCTTTTCACGAGACTGTTCACTATCTATACACGTGGTAGTTCTTGATTCAGCACGCAGCCTTCTTTTGCTACTAGTTTAGTGTGCTATTCTGAAGCAAAACTCTAGAAACCACACTATTGTGATTGCTCTTCTAAAGCATAAAACTGGATACTGATTGGTCCTCTAATTTTATATCAGTGCAAATGTCTTGTACCTTTTAGATTATATGTACAGACCTTTAACACATACTTTTCTGTTGGTAAAAGATTTAGAATGTGTTTCGTTGGGTTAGTTTGGGTCAATCTGGTCACATCTTTGCCTTTTTCTGTTAGAATACTTTTGTTCTAGATAGTGCTTGTATTTTATATCGTGTAACTCGGTATTGGGCCAGTGAAAAGCCATTCTCCCTGCACAGGAATTTTCATTAGGTAAAATTCCTGTAGTATTAGCCCCGTTGGCACCCTCATGTGTCTGTCTTCCTCTTGATTCTGGTGACATCCCCTCCAACTGTTTTCTTAATCCTCACATGCCTCATCCGACATCATTCCACCTGGACTATTGTCAGGACTCCCATGTTTCTTCAGTCGGCCGCCCTCTCGCTGCCTCTAGTCCTGTGCCATCTGAGCACACAGCCCCATGCCGCTGGTCTGCAGCAGATTACGGCCAGCCCCCTATGTCTACATTGATATTTAGGGTGAAAGAATTCTCTTGATCAGGGTACCCCAATCCAATGCTGTTTCTACCTCTTTTTTGCACAGCAAAACCATTGCATGTGGTTTTGCTGTTCATCTTATGTGTCAATACTTGTCGCAAACAACATAGTGAGATGTTCAGATGGTGTACATATCTAAGTTGTTTTAGTTTTATTTTATTGGTTGCAGTGATACCCCGGGACAGCAAGCTCAAGCTCGCAGCTAGCTCTTCAGAGGAGACTGGAGAAAGCTTAAGTTTGCAATGTGAGTTCGAAGACCTGAAAACTGATGACCCGGCTTGGAACCTTCTTCTGGTTGGTCACACAAAAGATGGTTTTTGTCCTCAATGTTGCACTGATAGGATGAGGATGATGGGATGAGGATGTGTACTACCTCTGTCCCAAAATAAGTGTCTCAAGTTTAGTACTCCCTCCGTCCCATAATATAGGAATGTTATTGACACTGGGAGTACAACTTTATACTAAAGTTGAGATACTTATTTTGGGACGGAGGGAGTATTAAATACCTACTGTCAGTAAGAGTAAACGATACATGTTCTGGATCCTGTAATCATATCTTTTAGACCCCGTATCTCAAAAGTTTGAGATTGAAAGCCTTCTCTTTTTATTCTTTCTTGCATAATAAATCAAGCGGGTTTTGCAGGCAACAGCCTCAGTGTTTGTCTCCCCAGACCCAGGACAATACTTTGATCTTTCTCTTTAGACGCACAAGCCCAAAAGGATGTATGTTTTGTTTGGATTTTGTCCTTTCGCGGATGGCACCAAAAGGATGTCTGTTTTGTTTGGATTTTGTTCGTTTAGGGATGGCATTAAAAGGATGTTTGTTTTGTTTGGATTTTGTTTGTTTGGGAATGACAATGGATGGTGTCTGCCCGGATTTCTGAATGTGGCCGGCCACATCTTGTTTGGCTGCATGCAATTTTCTCAAAGCAACAAAGATGTAGATAATGCTAGCGGCCATAGTCACGCCAGCGGTTGTGGTTCATGCCGGTCGGCAACAAAGCCAACGGCCTACAAAATGGTCATCCCCCAGTTTAACGCCGCCAACAAAGCTAAGCTAGTGACCGACACAGTAGCCAAACTTCAAAATGGTCATCCCCCAGTTTAACGCCGCCAACAAAGCTAAGCTAGTGACCGACACAGTAGCCAAACTTCAAAATGAACAAGTTCTTTACGTCGGCAACAAAGCCAGGCCGTCTTGGGCGAACATCTCTTTCTGCCCATTCATGAACCAAGCCTTCCTCTCTGATTCATATCAAGTCACCAACGCCTAGGCCACTCACGGGACGGGTTTGGACGCTCTCAAGCGTGGGACAATACTTGTTGCGCTCTTGTTGAATGAACCCGCATCTCTTTTGGATCGAGTTGATGCCACGGGTGCTCACAAATTGGTATGGGGCAAACTTCCTTCGCTCATGAAAGGTTTTGTGAACTTTCGTCCAAAAGACATCCTTTTTGCCGGGCACCTTTCGTGGGATCTTGGCCTATCTCCATCAACTCTTGCAAATCAAAGTGTCCTCCTCTTGGGTGTATAATCCCGTATGAATGCTTTGCCTCCTTTGTGCCTCGACCCTTTGGATGAACTCATCGATAAACACCAATGGCTCCGCCGCAATGTCGATCTCTTCTTCCTCATCTTCACAATACATGTCATTATCTTCATGCCATGAGTTTCCATGGTCATCGATCTCATCTTCATCATGGCCACCGAATAGGTCATCACCATACTGGCCGCGACCGTCCTGGCTTTGGGTTGCGTCGGGATCGAAAGCATGGCCTTGACCGTCAAAGTTGAAGGCCTCACCACGGCCCCCGAAGATGACGCTCTCCATGAAAGCGGCCTAGTCAGGGTCGTCGACCGTCAGCGTCGGCAGTGGCATTTCATGGAACAACTTGCACGCGTCGGCAAGGTTGGCCGTAGGAATCGACCCGGGATACGCTTCCACGAATATATTCCGAATATAAATGAAACAATTTCACAAATATATTCTCATCAATCCCATCCTACTAACACTCAACAGATCGTGATTGCCTTAAGCTTGTGACCCTATAGGTTCTGTAATCCATAGACATGAATGAAACCGTTTGTTCAATGACCGACATCGGGATCATGGACGTCCATATCGATCCCTATGATCACACAAATGATATTCGAGTGAACCTATGGTTATCATGTGATGTTCCCTTTGCTTCACGATACTTCACAAAACCCGGGATGCATCGATATCCTCTTGAGTCATCACCATGCTCACTATACTGAAACCCTCATTACCGGTTTTCTTCTTCTTTCTCGTTATTGTGTTTCGACATCCCGTGACGAAGTCACCTATGTTTGGCTAGACGACGATCGATGCCATCACACCAAGAGGGCCCTAAGAATGTCTCTCCGTCGTTGGAGGAGCAAATCCCATTCTTGAGCTATCCAAGCACCTGTCAAACTTTCCGATTAATATGTAAGTTGTTGTTATGATTACCGTGTTATAGCTGGCATTTGAGCAACCCCAAAACCCACCATACGGTAAGAAGCGACCACGATACTCTCATGGTCTAAGGAGCAAAATCACACGTTAACACTCCATGTTATTACAATTGATTACAGACGATATTATCTCAATTCATAACAAACAAGTTTAGGTCGATTCAATATGATCGTTCTTCCAATGTCATAATCTCAATGTTGTTTTAGGAATATCGTTACACTTAACGATATCCAAAGATCCGGAAAACGTGATCACTAAGAACACTTGAGCTACTCCCTCCGTCCACTTATATAGGGTCTAATACATTTTTCAAGGTTATCTTTGACCACGGGTTAGCACAATGACATATGACATGCATGTAACACAAAGCATACCATCGAAATCATATGTGAAAGAAGTTTCTAACGAGATAATTTTTATATCATACATTTACATTTTTATCATGGGCCATTTACATTTTTGCCCCTAACTCGAACCCACTACTGAGATTTGCCCCTAATTTCGAAGCGTGCTCAAATTTGCCCCTACATATATGTCCTTCTATGCCGTTACTTAAATACCTCTATGATAAAAATGTAGGGGCAAATTTGAGCATGCTTCGAAATTAGGGGCAAATCTGAGTAATGGGTTCGAGTTAGGGGCACAAATGTAAATGGCCCTTACTTAAATACCTCCATAAATTCTACAATCGATGGGACCTGCCTTGGGTTGAGCTAATATGGAACACATACTATAGTAACAAGATCCCTAATGCATCTGACCCTTGCGGCTCCTTCTGGTGGCGAGATGTAACAAAACTCATGCGGATCTATCGAGGGATTACTAAAGCTCAAGTGCACACGGGCAAGGATATTCTTTTCTGGAAAGATTTATGGCTTGATGATATTCTATCGGAAACACACCCGCGGGCCTTCTCGTTCGCTATCCAGGAGGATCTCTCGGTCAAAGATTTCTTGGGTACCACGAGACTAGGAGAAACCTTTCACCTTCCGCTCTCGGTGCACGCGCATGCAGAGACAAGATATCTTCAACGACTGGTCCTAGACATTCAACTGCAGGACAGCCAATATGTTGCTGAGAAGTGGATCCTCACATGGGGGACTGAGATGTACTCGGCCAGCAAGTATTACAACTTTTACTTCAAGGATGTTCGGGCCCATCAGGCTTATAATTGGCTATGGAAATCTAAAGCAACCATGAAAATCAAGGTGTTCGGCTGGCTCTTACTGTCTAACAGGCTTAATTCCAGAAACATGTTGAAGCAAAGGCACTACAACATTGGTAACGATTATACCTGCCTCCTTTGTGAGTCCAATTTGGAAGAAACTGTGGAGCACCTCTTCTTTGAATGCTCCTTTAACAAAAACTGTTGGTCAGACCTTGGCATTTGCTGGAATACACAAGGCACAAGATTAGATTGGATCAACCTAGCAAAAATGTCCTGGAACAAGCCATTGTTCATGGCAATCTTCTTACAGGCATCTTGGAGCATCTAGAAAGAAAGAAACAATAAGCTCTTTAGAGGAATAACACCTACGAAAGAATCCTGGATCTCAAGATTAAAAGTAGATCTCTCCATTTTAACTCATAGAGTTGGGGAAAAGCAAGTTTCCTTTCTAAACTCTTTTGTAGCCTCTTTATAGACTCCTGCTCCCCTAGCCCTCCCCAAAGGGGATGGCCTGTAAAAACCATATGTAAAAACACCCATGTCGGAGTAATGGGCCACGGGTAGCCTAACCCGAGTCCCTGAGCCTTTCAAGACTTTGGGCCGGCTTCACCCCACGAGACTCCAGAATGAAGCGCCGCCTTTCGGTGGCCGGCTGGCTGCTCGAAGACGGCCGAGCACCAGCAAACGACACCAAGACAGGTCGACTCCTAGCAGACGGCCTCCGTAGAGGCCGTCTTCTAGCAGGCAGCCACCCAGCGCCCTCAGAGTCTGCGCCCCTCATCAAGAGGACAAGACAGGATGAGGCTACAGTGAAGTCCCTCGCCCCCGAATCTCGGGTTTGGCTTGGCCACAGTGCCCCGTACAGGCGGAGATCTCCGCACGATGAGGCACTATTGCTATCCCACCCTCGACGTCATCCCTGTGAGGCAGGGCCTGCTCCCACGACGGCCTGTCCGTACGACTTGCAGGCGGCGGGCCCTACCAGGCAGCAAGGGCCCGGAGGGCGGCCAAGCCCGGCCAGTCGGATCCAAGGGGATCCGGCTCCTGGCGGGCAGCTGGATCTTCCCTCGAGCCCTGAGCGCCATTAACCAGACAAGACACGGCGAGGCTACAGTGATCTCCCGCCAGGCGGCGGGACTGTAGCCATGCCTTGCCCAACCAAGCCTGCATCATTAGCATCATGGCTACAGTGATCAGCCACCAACCAGACCCGCCAGCAGCGGAAGCGGCCTGTCGGCTCTGTACCAAACCAGTTGGAGGGGCCCACCAGGCGGCGGGCCCCAGCTGCCGGCAGAGAAGCCGGCGACCAGAGGCGCTGACGGCCGGGTCCTACAACCGACCAAGTTACCATTGTACCCCTAGGGGTAGGCCTATATAAAGCCCCCAGGGCACCCATGCAAAGGGTTCCCAACCTGTTAGAACTAGACTTATACCTAGAGGAAGAAGAGAGCTAGTCCTGCCTCCTTCAACCTCTAGCACACAGCTCGAGGAGCACATTGTACTCACTAGTGCCTTAGTGATCATGCGGAGACCCCGTAGAGGACGACTAGGGGTGTTATCTCCAAGGAGAGCCCCAAACCTGGGTAGAGTGCGCCGGCGTTCGTGTCTACGCCTCATCCCGCTTCCAGGCACCGGCGATGTTCTACTCGCTCCCACCATGATAAGCCATCATTTGGCATATGTCGCACCCAACCCCCGACATTTGGCGCCCACCGTGGGGCGAGGTGCACCGTCATCTGGAGACCTGTTCTAGATGGGAACCTTGTTCCTTCCTGGCGTGCGCAGCCAGCCCAGCACGCCCGACGGCATCAGCTTTGACGCGCTGCGCGGCGCGGAGATCACCTGCGCAGCAAGTTGCCTCTCCGACCTCGTTGGCAAGATCAGTCTCTCCGACGAGCTTGCATCTGACGCAGGCACCGACTGCCCTGAGAACCATCTCGTCAGCCTCCTTGACCAGCTCCACATCACCAGCGAGCCCGCTGTGGACTTGGAGTCTATTGGCTCCACCGACCCGATGATCGTCGACTCTGACACGGTGTCGCTTGATGCGTTCCCCACCAACATGGTGGTCTATGACGACCCGCCTCCTCGCGAGCACAGTGGCGGGAGCACCGCCACGGAGGTGCTTGTCATCAACAGTGGTGAGCACTCGGACGGAGGCGTTCGAGACCCACTCGATGCGGCGCTGCGAGACTTGTCAGCGCCCATCCCGGGAGATGCAGACGCTGAGACGCTGGAAGCACGCCACGTCCAGCTCATCGAAAGCGCCAACCGACTGGCCAGCATGCGACGCCTCCTGGAAGCCTACCGGCGCGAGATGGACCGAGCCGTCGGTGGAACGCCGGCCCCTGAGGGGCCTAGCTGCATCGGCTCGATCCGGCAGCGTGGCGCGACCATGGCCAGCATGTTCAGGATGGATCGTCCCGTCTACGCCATGCCTACGAAAAACATACGAGCTACCCAGGCGGTGGCAGATGAGCTGGACAAGTACAAGGGCGACGAGCGTCGCCACATGACGGAGCGCGTCCAGCAGCTCCTTGATGCGGCCGCCGAGCAGCAAGAAGCTGGCTGCCGCGACGAAGTGCCCATCCGGCGGAATGACGAGTCGCCCCTTCGTCAGGATCACAACGCTACATCTCGGACACCAACTGGTGGCGTCCGCAGTAGAAAAGGCAACGAGCCAGCTGCGAGCTGCAGTCGGACTCATCTCTCCATCGAGCGTGACGCAGAAGGCCGCCCCCGAGCCGTGGAGCGGTGAGGCGATCCACCTCCTCCTCAGCCTCAGGGAGAAAGGTACCCACTCCGCCGCCTGTCACGCACCTGACACTCGGCGACCGCCTTGGCCGCCGGAAAGGAGTCGGGGAGAATGACGCCCGCCATCGAATCGACCGCCTCAATCGTTCCCTGGCGCTAGAAGAAAAAGACGCGTTGGGTCCTCCTTGTTTCGGCCCCCGAATCCGAGATGAGCCTTTCCCCCGAGGGTTTACCCTCCCAAGAGATACGCCCAAGTACACCGGCTCCGTGAAGCCGGAGGACTGGCTGGTCGACTACTCCATGGCCGTCGGCATAGCGAACAGCAACAAACGCGTTGCTGTGAAGTATGTCCCGCTCATGCTCCAGGGCACAACCCAGACGTGGCTGAACAACCTGAAGCCCCGCAGCATCAACAGCTGGGTTGATTTCACCGAAGCCTTCGTCCGCAACTTCACCAGCATGTACAAGAGGCCTTCCAAGCCCTGCCAGCTCTCCTTGTGCGTCCAAGGGCCCAGAGAATCAACTCGCGACTATCTCACGCGCTGGGCCGAGCTGCGCAACTCCTACGAAGGCGTGCACGAGGTGCATGCCATTGAATACTTCACCGCCGGGTGCCAACGCCGGGTGCCGAGAGGGCACCCTTCTCAAGCACTGACTCCTCTGCAACGAGCCGATGACTCTCGACGAGCTGCTGATCATCGCTGACAAATACGCCACGGCCGATTCCTCCATGAAGGCGGAGATCCAAGTCGGTGCATCCGGCAAGGTAGCTCCTCAGGCTCCTCGGACCCCGGGTGGTGACACCAGTCAGCGACAGCAACCAAGCGACAACAAGCACAAGACGCAGCCGGCTTCCACCATTCGGCAGGTGGCGACAGTCGAGGACCAGCAGCCGGAAGGGCAACCTCCACCCAAGCGTCAAAAGGGCGGCAAGCCCTATTGGTTGCCCGCTTTCTCGTACGAGCAAACTCTTGATGCACCCTGCAAGTTCCACAGCGGCGCGAAGCCGTCCAACCACACCACTCGGAAGTGCCATTGGCTCACGCGAATCACCAAGGGAGATGAACTCCTACCTCCACCGCCTGCCGGCCCGCCGCCTCCTCCGCCCCAGCAGGAGGCGGTTCGGCCAGTCGGCGCCATACAAGATGAGTATCTTGTGGAGCATGGAGCCTACGTCGTGTTCACCAGCGTGGGCGACGACAGGCGCGACAGATGGCAACACCAGAAAGAAGTGCATGCAGTGGCGTCAGGGACCCCAGAGTTCATACATTGGTCTGAGAAGCCTATCAGTTGGAGTAGGGCTGACCACCCGGAGGTGATGCCCTCTCCTGGTTCTTATGCCCTGGTCTTAGACGCCATTTTCGCAACAGAGAGGAGGGCAACTCGTTTCTCCCGAGTCCTGATAGATGGCGGCAGCAGCATCAACATCCTGTACCATGACCCAATGGAGAAGTTGGGAATCAAGCAGAAGCAGCTTCAGCCCAGTCGGACTGTATTCCATGGCATAGTTCCTGGCCTTTCCTGCTCACCAATCGGCAAGACCCAAATTGATGTTCTCTTCAGGGACAAAAATCACTTCCGCCGAGAGTCAATTTGGTTTGAGATGGTGGACCTTGAGAGCCCTTATCATGCGCTACTTGGCCGGCCTGCTCTGGCCAAGTTCATGGTGGTCCCCCACTATGCTTACCTCAAGATGAAGATGCCCACTACCAAGGGAATCCTGACCATAGTCGAAGATTACAAGAAGTCGTCCTCCTGCGCTGCAGACAACAGCCGGCTAGCTGAGTCCCTTGTGATTGCAGCTGAAAAGCGGCTCCTTGACCGGGTTGTGGCGATGCCAGCCAAGCAGCCGGAAGTGTCACCCAACCCCAAGGAGTCGGAAGTTGAGGGCTCGTTCAAGCCGGCAAAGGAAACAAAGAAGATACCCTTGGACCCGGAGCACCCGGAGAGGCACGCTGTCATTGGGGCAAACCTTGACAGCAAATAGGAAAGCGAGCTCGTCAATTTCCTCCTTGAGAATCAGGACATCTTTGCATGGTCTCCCAAAGACATGCCGGGTGTTCCGACGGATTTCGCCGAGCACAAGCTACATGTCTGACCTGACGTCAAGCCGGTCAGGCAGCCCTTGCGCCGTCTGTTAGAAGAAAAGAGAAGAGTTGTTGGAGAAGAGATAGCCCGACTTCTAGCAGCCGACTTCATCATGGAAGTATTCTTCCCAGAATGGTTGGCCAACCCAGCTCTTGTGCTGAAGAAGAATAAACAATGGCGCATGTGTATCGATTATACTAGCCTCAACAAAGCTTGCCCCAAAGATCCCTTTGCTTTGCCAAGAATCGACCAAGTGATAGAATCCACAGTCGGATGCGAGCTGCTGAGTTTTTTGGATGTGTACTCAGGATACCATCAGACCAAGCTGAACCTGGCCGATAGGCTGAAGACCGCTTTCATCACACCATTCGGAGCCTTCTGCTACCTGACCATGATGTTCGGCTTGAGGAATGCCGGTGTCACGTTTCAGCGTTGCATACAAAAGTGTCTCCTCAAGCAACTCGGCAGAAACACCCGCGTTTACGTGGATGATGTGGTGGTGAATACGGAGAAGCGTGGCATGCTGCTAGAAGACCTCAAAGAGACATTTGAGAACTTGCGCCGATTTCAAATCAAGCTCAACCCCGAGAAAATGCGTCTTTGGAGTACCAGCTGGCCAACATCTTGGCTTCCTGGTCTCAGAGCACGGCATAGAGTACAACCCTATGAAGATCAAGGCCATCGAGAAGATGGAGGTGCCCACCCGACTGCTGGACGTGCAAAAGTTCACCGGCTTCCTGGCATCTATTAGCCGTTTCATCAGTCAGCTGGGCGAGAAGGCTTTCCCCCTGTACCAACTCATGAAGAAAACCACTTTTTTCGAGTGGAACGACAAGGCGGACGAAGCTTTCCGCCAGCTCAAGAAGATGTTGACCACCCCGCCTATCCTGGCGGCCCCGACTGATAAGGAGCCCATGCTCCTCTACGTCGCCGCCAACAGCCGGGTGATCAGCACAGTCATAGTGGTGGAGCACAAGGAGGAAGGCAGAGCACTGCCAATCCAGAGGCCAGTGTATTACTTGAGTGAAGTGCTGTCCGCCTCCAACCAGAACTACCCCCACTATCAGAAGATGTGCTATGGTGTGCACTTTGCCGCCAAGAAACTCAAGCCTTACTTTCAAGCAATGTTGAGGATATCGCTTATCGTTATCGTCTCGGTCAGCTAGGGATTAGATATTAATCGGAAATCGGCCGATTAATCGATTTTATCGGTCGACTATTAATTGGATATTTTTTTGCAAATCTCAAGTTCCTAACACTAAAATATGCTATATTCAACACCAAAACAGTATTTGACAGAAGTGTTACCTTGATTTCTAGCCTTTGATACCTCGTATAATGGCAAACAAAATAGGACAATAGTACATATTCCGTAACAAGGTCCACAAAACATAAATAAACATAGTTTTTGCAAACATCGCGTTATGAATAGGTCTGATTTATCGGTAGATTCCCGATAAATCGCTTGTCAGAACAATAAATCGGTCCAAAAGATAAACGGCAGAGATAAGGCATAATCTTATCGGTCACCCCCCGATTAGCGATAAATCAGAAGATTAATCGGTGAATCGGAAGATTTCTTGAACAATGCTTTCAAGAGCACCCAATTACTGCTGTCTGCACCGCTCCGATTGCTGAGATCATTGGAAGCTGAGATGCTTCAGGCCGAGTGGCTAAATGGGCCATAGATCTGCCTCTACACCATCTATTACCAGCCTCGCACCGCCATCAAGTCACAAGCGCTGGCCGACTTCCTCTAGACTAGGCCGAGACCCAGTACCTGCCGCCAGCGCCAGACTCCACCCATTGGCGGATGCACTTCGATGGATCAAAAATGCGCACCGGTCTGGGAGCCGGCATTGTCCTCACCTCTCCCAAAGGCGACAAGCTCAGATATGTGCTACAAATCCACTTTGCCGCCTCCAACAATGTAGCTGAATATGAAGCACTCATACACGGGCTCCAGCTTGCCAAGGAACTCGGCATTCGCCGGATCCTGTGCTATGGTGACTCCGACTTGGTGGTCCAGCATCGTCAGGCGACTGGGACGCCAAGGATGCAAATATGGCAAGCTACCGCTTCCCAGTACAACAACTCAGTGGATACTTTGAGGGGTGCGAGTTCCTCCATGTGCCAAGAAAGGACAATGAGCAAGTAGATGCCCTGGCACGGATTGGCTCCACCCGACAAGCAATACCAGCCGGTGTCGCCCTACAGCGCCTCCTCAAGCCGTCTATCAAGCCGTCGCCAGAATCAGACTCCATCTTCGTGCCAGACCATCCCGAAGCAGTCGGATCCGACTTGAGGGCCCCAGAAGCCGGCACGGGAACTTCGGCAGGCGGTCCGGGGACTGCAGTGGTCACACCCGGCCCGAGGACTCCAGAACCCGGCCCGGGGACTTCAGCAGTCGGCCTGGGGACTTCTCCAACTCAACAGGCGGCAACCAACTCCAACCCGCCGCCTCCCGGCCCAACCGCCCTTGTATAAGTCGCAGTCGTGGCAGTCGGAGAAATAGCAGCACCATCATGGGCTCAACCCATCCTCAACTTTCTGGTGAACAAAGAACTGCCGACTGATGAGGTCTCAGCCCGATAAGTGCAACGACGGGCAACAACATACACCATCGTCAACAGAGAACTGGTGCGGCACAGTGTCACTGGGGTGTACCAGCGCTGTGGAGCTGGACCAGGGCCAAGCAATCCTCAAGGATATCCACCAAGGTGAATGCGGTCACCACGCGGCTTCAAGATCACTTGTTGCCAAAGCCTTTCGCCATGGTTTTTTCTGGCCGACTGCTCTAGAAGACGCCATAGACTTTGTCCAGAAGTGTAAAGGGTGCCAGAAGTTCCGCTCCAAGCCACATCTGCCGGCTTCTGCACTCAAGACTATTCCCATCGCCTGGCCCTTTGCCGTTTGGGGGCTGGACATGGTGGGGCCATTCAAGACGGCTCGTGGCGGCATGACTCATTTGCTTGTCGCTGTGGACAAGTTCACCAAGTGGATAGAAGCAAAGCCAATCAAGAAATTGAATGGGCCAACTGCCGTGACTTTCATCACCGACATCACCACTCGGTACAACATACCACACAACATCATCACTGACAATGACACAAAGTTTGCCAAAGGAGCCTGGCTCGTTTCTGCGCGACACAGGGCATCCGACTGGACTTAGCGTCCGTTGCCCATCCGCAGTCAAACGACCAAGTGGAGCGAGCAAACGGCCTCATTTTGTCCGGCATCAAGCCCCGAATGGTCGAGCCTCTAGAGCGCTCGGACGGCTGCTGGCTCAATGAGTTGCGGCCATCCTCTGGAGCTTGCGCACAACTCCGAACAAGTCAACCGACTTCACACCCTTCTTCCTTGTCTATAGTGCCGAAGCCGTCATCCCGACGAACATAGAATTCGACTCCCCTCGAGTCACCATGTACACCGAGGAGGAGGCCAAAGAAGCACGAGAAGACGGTGTCAACTTGCTGGAAGAGGGCCGGCTATTGGCACTCAGCCGGTCCGCCATCTACCAGCAGAGTCTACGCTAGTACTACAATCACAAGGTCAAGCCAAGATCCTTCCAAGAGGGAGACCTTCTGCTCCGGCTGATACAGCGAACAGCCGGCGAGCACAAGCTCTCGGCACCTTGGGAAGGCCATTTCATCATCAACAAAGTGCTGGGCAATGGTTCCTACTACCTGATCGATGCTCAGAAGCCCAGAGCACGCAAAAGGGACGACTCAGGCAAGGAGACGGAGAGTCCATGGAATGCAAACATCCTTCGAAGATTTTACAGTTAGAAACAGTATGTACCACACTACCTTTTGTATTAAGTACGAAGACTACTGGTCCCCCAAGAAGAACTCGGGGACTACTCTCTTTTATCTATTTTTTAAGAATTATGCACATGAATGTGTCGTTTCATTATTCCGCCTGGCACCAGGCTCGACTAGTCGGCTCGGGGGGCTCGCCGCCTTCTACCATGTGCCGCCTCCTGCAGTCGGGCAAGTAGTGTGTCGGCACCAGAAAACTTCTCCTGTCAGAAGCCGCAGCTCGCAAAGTGACTGTACAGCGGATAGGAGTTGCAAAAATAGTGCCCATACAAAAAACGGCTAAGGAAAAAAGGCGCACATAGCCGCGGCTGGCATCCCGCCTACTCAACCGGCTGCTGAGCAGCCGGCCGGCCGGCTTCTATTACCTTGCCAACGCTCCAACCGGATAAGTACTTGCCCTCCCGAAAGTAGCTAAGCACTTGGCGCAGCCACAGTCCGCAGAGCGGCCATTCGACTAGCCAAAGGATAGCAAAGGGAGGGCGGCAAAGGAAAAAAGCAAGGGGCAGAAAGTAAGGAAAATCAAAAATCTATTATATACATAATACAGAAGTAAAACGAGCGACCACGTTCGTCCACATGTGCTAAAATTATTTCATCCGTTTGATTAGGACAATAACGGCTGAGATTTAAAAGTTTTACATAACATGCCAACGCGTATGTAGCAGCATATGCCAACACAATGGACTGTCACACGTATATGCACGTATACATGTGTGAACCATATTAGGAGTCCAACATTGGTGGATAAAAAAGTAAACCGCACAGTCCGGCTGGCCAACGTCCGTAGGCGGCACAAAATAGGTAGCCAACTGGCAACTACAACCAAAATTAGCCTCTTCTAAAAAAAGCCAATCCGATTCAACATGCACTGGGTAAACACGTAAGGAAGTCCATATATGATGGAAGTCAAAAAACAATGCATCTTAACACAACGTGACCACAAGGATACATACGTCTTTTATACCCGTTTAATATATCCATGATCTGCCCGTTGCAATTTTGTAGGATATGCGCCTGAGTTTTTTCTTCATGTATATTTTCATTTTGTTCTAAATGGTATCCTACGATAAATTTTTATTAATAACTAAATAATTACGGGAGGAAAAATAACAGGTCTCAAATTCTTTTTTTAAAGATATTTTGTCACAATTTTGAATCAAATTCAAGTGTATTTACCATGCAAAAAAATCAAGTATATTTATTATCTCCAAATGACAGATGCATTAATATATATATATATATATATATATATATATATATATTTATATATAGCTCTGTCCATAGAATAAATCTATATAAATCTATATTATGTATTTTTATTTTCCAAAAATAATTAGCCAAAGGAAAAAATCCCAATTGTTTAAATTAATATATATGCTGAAATAAATTCAAGTATAGTTATAATCTCCTAATGACAAATTAACACATATGTCAAATACAACTATATATGTGTGCCGGGATACATCTATGTATATAATCTACTTTTTGTGGACTGATATGTTCGCATCCGAGGGTTTGATTGAGAATCAAGGAACAAAAGAATTTAGTCCAAAATACCAAAAAGAAGTAGGCCGGTTTTTCATTTCAAGATTTAAGAACTTCATATCTTGCCAAGATATTCATCCCTAAATATACTTGACAATAGTATTATTGGAGTGGATACACAACTCACAAAAAATACAAGAAGTCGACTAGGCGAATTGGTTCGAGTGAAGAGAAAAAAAAGGCATACGGAACTCAAAACATGCATGTGCGTTGATTCATGTGCTTTTGTGTATTATTTGCACCCAGTCATCCATATGTTCCATGTGCCTAGGCGACTGGCGGATCGATAGTGCCCCAATGGCATCCATGATCTGTCGATGAGGCGATCTAAAGGACTTTAACGGTAGCCCGGCTACCGCTACAGTATGATAGTGCCATGGTCAATATGATATTTTTACTATATACTCTAAATCAACGAGGAGGGCCTCACGATACCCAATGTGCTCGCTGAAGCATGAGCTGCTTAGCAGAAGCCCAATGCGCTAGACCTACTGGCACCGATCACAAACGCACAAGGAATAATACCCATTGTTCAGCGTTTACTCCATAGCGACACACGGGCATTGTGCCAGAGTATGATGAAAATCACATCGCCTTAGATTGATCACGTTCGTAACGATTAGATGGACAATATGAGCAACAGCTGTGATGGTGACGAAGAGGAGAAATGCCAACATAATCGAATGGGTTACTAGGGGCATGCGAGAATTTATTTCTCCCGTTGCAATGCACGGGCACATTTCCTAGCATACGCAGTCTATAATCAAAATAAAATATTTGATTTGGGTCATTCAAACATAGATAAAAACATATAATACATGTGGTTCATGTGTTCTAAATTTGTCTGTAAATATAGAAGAAATATTTGGATTGGGCAAGTAGCATATCATTATAGTAATATACTAGAGGCCATCTCAAATTGTAAAATAATTCAGAAGATAACATGAGCAATTATGAAGTTTTTACCCATAAACATAAAATCAACCTCATAAATACGTGTTAAAAATTATTTTAAAATTGGCATCCGAGGACATGTGCAATTTAAAATGAAAAGGACTATTTTATTTGATTTCCATTTGGTAGCACCAAATATGCATCGAAGGAGAACCCGTGCTAAAATAACGCACTTAAAAGTACAAACATGAGTATATTTCGTAGTATGGAAAGTGGTTGATGAACTAATAGGCACACACGATTTAAAATCACTCTTGGAGACCACAGTAGGTTGTACCAACAAGAAGTGTTCAACTTTGAAAAATCAAATTTATGTGCATGTATGAAAATACCATAGCAGACATACATTGCAACAAATAATAATAAGAAAGTACAGCCAATGTTCAAGGTATAACGAGAGTGACCAAGCTATAAATGATTTTTATTTTTCTAAGGACAAGTGCGCAAGATGGGTAGAGGCAGATACAAAAAGCCTTTAAGTATATGTCATCCGGGTTGATTTAACTTTGTGTAGAAAATTATCAAAAAATGTGAAAATATAAACACCAAGGGTGAGTAGTGTGCGAGAGAAGGATGTATATTAGCAAGAAATGCTATATTTTCATGGCAGGCTAAGCATATCAGATTTTCAATGTCACACGACAAAGTCAATACCAAAAAAAGTCACAACAAAACCAAACAAGTTCAACATGGTGTGACACCCCGACCACCCCTGGCACCCCACAGCGCCGCCACCAGAACCCTCTTGGCGGCATGCCCGCGGCCGCATCCACCACCGCCATGGGCAGCACCGCCCCGACCACCACAGCGCGCCAGCTCGCCTCCATGGACAGTGGAGCTTTCGTCGGTAGCTCCTGGAGCCGACCAACCACCGCCACGTCGCCCTGCAACACAGTAGAGCGGTTCGCCGGCAAAACTTATCCCCGGCCGCCGCAAACCGACATGGCCACGCTATAAAAAGGGACCCCGAGCCCCTCTGAGCACGCACGCACCCTCAGGCTACCCCCATGGCACCCCCATAGCCCGCAACCGTCCGGGAAACGTCGTCTTCCTCATCTCCGGCAACCACGGCCGCCGCCACTGCCTCGTTCACTCCGGCGCCACCAGGGCCTCCCCCTCCCTAAACTCTACACCAGGAGCTTCCTCTCCCTCCCGTGAGCAGATCCCCCTATTCAATTTGGTTCGGGAGCCATCGTCGCCACAAAACCACTTTTCACCGAAACTTTCCTCCGCCGAGGAGCTCGCCGCCGTTAGCTCACGCCGTCCCCGCCGACCCAGCGACTACCAGCAGGATCGCCCTCGATCCGCGGATCCATCCCCGCTCTCCAGAGGCCGCGAGGAGCCGCCGCTCGCCGGCGTTGGTCGCCGGAGTCCCGCCTCCGCTCGGGACAGAGGGAGAAGGAGGAGGGCGGACTGGTCAAACCTGACCAGTGGGCCCCTTGGACCCACTGTCAGTGACCCTGCGCCTATCCACGTCGGTTAAGTGAAGGCGTATTAACCCCAGTACGCTTTCCCCGCTCCGAAAACGTATTCCCTTCCGAAACGTTTTCTTTTCTGTTTTATTTTAAAAACAGATTTTGACCAGAACTTTGACTGGCTATAACTTTTTAAATATAAATCCAAATGAGTTGATTCTTTTTCCTACCTTCCTCAAATTTGGTCTAGTTTATTTTAAGATTTATTTGAAAATTTTTCAAACAACTTTTTAGTTCTGTTCTTGAAATATGTGTTAATTCAAATATATTTTCAAATAGGATTTTGGGAGAGAGTTGAAGTTTTCAAAAGTTTTGGAGAGCACCTCACCCCTCCACAACATTGAAGGCAAGCATTATGAATCCCGGCCTAATATTTTTGGTGTGAATCGTTGATGCATTTATAACACCACCGCATTTCGAAGAACTTGTTATTTCATGTGGCATGATCATATGCATGGGTGCATGTTAATGATTTCCATGCTGTTGGAAATGAACACACTTGTGAAGATAATCACCCTCATGTGCCTTGCATGCATACCGGCAGGAAACCGAGAAAACCTCAGCCTTGGGTAGGTATGAGTTTGTCGCCGGTCTCCGTCGGGACGGTTATGTCTGGTATGGCATGGTAAGGTGATATGAGAAGTGACTCTGTTGGATGAAATATATTTGTTATGCTAATCATGCAGGGAATACTTGAACCTCCTGAGTCGACCATAGATCGAGTCTTGTTCCAGTAACCCCCATACTTGTTTCGTACTACCACTCGTCTCTACAGTAAGTAGAGTATGGTTCAGTAAGTTGTCAACCTCTTTCTAGCACACACCGTACAGAGAGGCCATGGTGGAAGATACCGGTTGTAGCTGGTAGGCAGGCCACCTGGTCCGGGGGCATGGGTTTTTCCGGTTGGGACCGAGAGGGGAGGCCACCCCTTAGAACGCGCGATATAAATTTGATCCCATGCTACGCGAGGTTGTAGCCTCCCCACTTAGAGTTTGCTTAACAGGTGTCGTGGGTGATTCCAGACACGTGTGTGATAAGCTGGTGTGTGCAAGTTAGGTGTGTTTTCAACAAAAAGACCGTAGATGGAATTAGTGCCGATGGACTAAAGAAATCCGTTACTCGTGGGTAAAGAGTACACCCTCTGCAGAGAATAAACCTATTCGAATAGCCGTGTCCATGGTTAAGGATTACAGTCTGGGATGGGTCAAGTATCGGTCTTAGTGTCGGTCTTCGGAGGTGAAACTGTTAACCAGAAAATGGAATTACTACCCGTGACTTGTGATATCTATGATGACTATTATTATTGTTGACTAACCCGTGATATTATTGTTATTACAGAATATCTCTGGGATGGTTCTACCTCCGGGATATTCATTATGATTGTTTCTTTGAAAGCCCTTTATGAGGTGTCGCTCAGACGCCCGACTGTGGCATTCTTTTAAAGCCCTTTATGTGGCGTCGCTCAGACGCCCGACTGTGGTATTTCTTTTAAAGCCCTTTTTGAGGCGTCGCTCAGACGCCCGACTGTGGCATTTCTTTTAAAGCCCTTTATGTAGCGTCGCTCAGACGCCCGACTGTGGTATTTCTCCTAAGGCCCTTTTTGTGGCGTCGCTCTGACGCCCGACTGTGGCATTTCTTTTAAAGCCCTTTATGTGGCGTCGCTCAGACGCCCGACTGTGGCATTACTTGTTATTTATTTCATAAATTTCTTTTACACTATCAGGTTATTGCAAATTTTATATAGCTTGCTTGCACGCATCCGAGAGTTATTTATCTATTGTGACTGACGTCATGAGCATAAAATATTTTCAGCACATCATTGTTATATTATACCTGTGTTCATAATGTTTGCGAGTACATTCAAAGTACTCACTGGCTTGTCCCTGGCTATTGTCTTGGCCAGATTTATCTTGCACGGAGAAGAGCGACGCGATGCCAGCCCCGGAACCCACTCACTGGAGATAGCAGCCTTGCGAAGATAGGAATTAACCTGGTCAGCTGTTCCCGTGGGAAATGGAGTCCCATAGACACTGATGTTTCACAACCCGCTTCCGCCATCAACCACTAGAAACCTTTTGTTGTACTCACAGGCCAGAATGGTCTTGTACTACATAATTTGTTTTCTGCTTGGAATTTCTGTATCAAGTTGGAGCCTCATTAGCTAACAGTAATCCTAGGGCTGATGAGCACGACGGTCTTTTCTGGAAATTATTACCCGGAAAACCCGGTCGTGACAGGCTTGGTATCAGAGCCAGGCTGACCATTGGCTAATCCTATCTTAGCCAGGTCAATAAACTTAGGCAAACCAACCCACTAGACCTTGACCAAACCCCAGCCAAGCTTCTCATGCAAGATAGCCACACAGTGACCCCAACACCTTTTGGCAGTCGGTGCCCAACCTATCAACCTAACCTGTCACTCATGCGCCAGTGACCGGCCCCTAAATAGTCCTTTCTCGCAAGCGTGCGAAGGAAGACTCCGCCCCTTTTTCCCTATAAAAAGGACGCGCTAGCACCCAACCAGCACAGCACAACCGCTACCCCAAACCGAGCCACAATGCCTGGACCTATCGTGCACAACGAAACCACAGCAACCAACCTTGGAGGTTTTGTGACCATCCTCGCAAACCTCACTCGTCGTGCCTATGCGTTAGAGGAGCGACCAGAATATGTTGTGTATCAAGGACCCATGAGCGGTGAAGACCGTCAATTCTGGGCCACTGTGCACATTTACGGTAGGAGTCTAGCACCTGAACGCCCCTACCGGTTCACCGGAAGAACAACTTCCTTTGAGCCACAAGCCATCCAGCTAGCCGCTCGAGAGGCTATAGTTCATCTCAGGCACTTGTTGCCCAGAGTTAACTGTCGCTCGTTCCACTATTATCCCAGACGTGAAGGGTATGGTAGACCACCCCAAGTTGCTAATGGAGATCACGAGACGGACCCCGCATTGTTGCACCTAGTGCGCTATGTAAGTGCACTGGAGTCACTGTTCGACCAGATCACCATTGATCTAATCGCAGCTCGTGGAGAGCTGGTTCGTCGAGCCCCGGCGAGAGGAGAAAACGAGCCCAACACCGACAACCCAGTCGTGTTGTTTGGACAACCTATCGAGACCCCGAGATCTGCCCCAGCCATCGGCCAAGGTGCTGCGATAACCCCAGAAGTGCTTCGTCGCATTTTGGGAGCACACTCCAACGGGGTTGTGGCCAACAATCCCCGCGATGGTCATCATCACTACCCCGACCCTGCAGTTCCTCCGCCATCTCCGACTAATCCCGGCAGAGAGACACGTGGAGAAGCCTCGACATCCACCAGGCACGCCCGTTTAGACATAAATAAGGTGGACTAAGCCGTATGAGTAGCACCAAGTTTCAATGTATCCTCGCTTTGTAATCATGCGACCGCGTATATTAACGCAGCCTGTTTTTGTGCCTCTGTGTTAATAGTAGCCTTGCATGTTTGGTCAGCGCATAGCTGCATATTTTCCGCGCACAACTACCAAAACCAGCCCGACAACAACCACAGTAACACATCTCTTTATGAGATATGTGTATCTCTGACACTGACCTGACCTTTGGAGCCAAGCTGGCAAATTTATTACTTTGAACCACGGTAAAACGATCCGGCTCCTTTGCTATATAAAGGCCACCTTGTGACCTTACCCAGCAACCCCCACCTTGTGCACCACACTCGCACTTTTTCCTGTCATGTCAAACCCCAACATTCATCTGAGAACCCCAGATGCAACCCCAGGTAGCTTTGTCAAAATATTGTGGGATTTTACCCGCAGTACCATGGGTTCTACCCAACCACCCCAGGACGAGCTGTTCAAATCAAGGATCACCCCATCCGCCTCGGAATATTGGGCAGCAGTACACATTCCCCCTGTAGACCCCAACCAAGATCCAATAGAAGTTTCATTCGTGGGGAAATCTATGCCAACCCCACACTTGGCCATAGAAGCTGCTGCAAAAGAAGCGATTGCTCGTCTTCGATCCGCAGTACCCTATGCCCGCGAACGAGGATATTATTACTTTCCGAGTCGTGCAGCACCCGGAGAAGTAACATCTTTTCCCGGTGGGCGTATTGAGAGAGACCCAGTTCTGGCCAACCTTATCCAGTACATCATTGCTCAAGAGCATTTGAACGAGCGAGTGATGGATTATCTCCAGAGCCTCGCAGATTTAAATCCTCAGGTTGCCATCGGCAGACCACTGAGACCCGACACGGAGAGACGCATACATCGACTGGTCAATCCACTGCCTCCGATTGAAGAAGAATGTATTCCTTTACCAGACACATTTTATCAGGACCCCGCCCTGTTACCATTTTCATTTTAGACGTCACTACTGTGTTTGTTCTTTGCAGCAATTATTTATGTGTGTGACTTATGCGTGATACCCTGAGTTTGTACGATGAGTCAATTATTTGGCTTCTGCTCATGTGTGTAGTTTTGATGTGGTTTACGCTCCTTTAAAGTAACTGTTTTCCCCTCGCGAAACCCTGGAGTGAGATTTTCTTTTCCCTGAATTGCTACACCTGCCACTTCACAACATGGATTATTTAATTTCACTCAGCACCACGAGCAGACTCACAACCATAATCATTCGGACACATACACTGTTTGCAAAACTTTGCAACGGCGTTACATCCAGCTAATCACCCCCCTAACGACAATTAGCACCCGGCACACTCCATCTACTCTTCATGATCACCACCTCCGCGGAGAACCAACACCCGAGCCGCAGCATCGCGATACTCGTCGAAGATCATCGCGCACAGGAGCACAGAGAGCCCCAACAGCGTCGCCAGCCCTCCGCATATCAGGATCACAAACCAGTCCGGCATCGTCTCCGCCATTAGAGCCTCACTCGAGTTTCTGTAAGCAGTAATGGAGAGAGAAGAAGGAGGAGAAGTGAGGCCAGAGGTGAGGAAGAAGAGAGAGGCACCCCGGCCGTTTTTATAGCTCGAGCTCGGTGTACGGTGGGCGAAGTCCACCAACGCCGCTCGTCGCCGATCGCCGTTGTTCGGAGTCGAATCCGCGAGCAGTGCCGACAGCACGCTGGCCCGCGAGGTGAGTGCACGCTGCACCGGCAGCTAGCACGCCGCGCACTACCACGGTACGGCCTAGATGCCCTACACACTAGGCGTCGCCGGTGGAGGAAGCACGCGGGAGAGAGGAGGAAGAAAGGGCCAGAGGGAGAAGAGAGGAGACTGACAGTGGACCCCGGGTCCACCTGTCGGCCAGAGAGAGCACTGTGCTCTCGGGTACGACCAGCGTATATCTAAATTTAGGAGTTATCCTAAATTTATATCCAGCGTAGAAATCACCCATTTTTGTCCCGAACCGTAGACTCTTCCACGTAGCCCCAGTTTTCACACTGTGGTTTTCACCACTTATTGCCCTCTCACTGTAGCTACATCATTATTGCGTAAATATTCTCTTAACACCGCTTTCAGCAAATCTCGAGGACGAGATTTTTCTTAAGGGGGATAGTATTGTGACACCCCAAAAATTTGGCCTTGTTTTATTAAGTTAAAATTTTGCCAGGAATTAAAACTTTGGATTTCTGAGCTCCATTTTGATTTTTTTAAATCATTTCCTTCCCTGTTATGATGAGTTTTTCCCAAAGAGAAAACTTTTCAAATATGTTATTGGACTTGTTAAACCTCTCAAGAAAAACTTTCCTTTTATCAGTATAACTAATTAAATAATTAAGTTGCTTGATCTTTATTTTCTTGAAAATGGTTTTTCAAGGTTAAATGGCCATATTTGAACTACAACCATTTGATAAATTCACTTAAAATTCCCATAAATATTTGGAGATGACATGTGATGTTTTTAAAATCACTATTAGGCAAAAATATATTTCATTCATAAAATATTTTGAGCCCTGCACTCAATTTTTCTTCTCTGGTCCAGAGTGCATTTTGCACTACAACCTATTTAAATATTTCTTTAAAACTTCTACCAAAATTAAGGGAGGTCAGTAGGAGCCTATTGTTTCACTTTGTGCAAAAACCTATTTATGTTCTTTGAAAAATTTGAGTGGATCAACCTCATTTCCATTCTGGTCCAATTTGAGGATTTGTACATCAACCACCATTTTAGTTGCTCCTATACCCTTGATTATTTCTCCTACTTGTAGTCCCCCATGTTAAACCCTTAAGTCCAAGAGCATGCACCTTTTGGATCATTTTTGGTTCATGAAATAATGTCATTTATTTCCTGTCCAGAATTGAAGTTTTGTAAAGATTGCACTAGCAAGTTTCCCCTTTTGTCCAAATAACCACACCACCCTCTTATTCTTCTAAAGAGACCCCCATCTGTAGTTTTTGGCCACTCCAAGACATGCCTAGGTGCCATTGGCATTTTATCAAACACCTGGAGAGCATGATCAGTTTTGACATGATTTTTGTTTTGCACTGTGACCTTGCACCTTTGATCAAACTAGCATGTCCACTAGCATCTCAACTAGCCCTAGACTAGAACTGCTAATCCTCAGCTCCAACCAAGCCATCTAGCAGGCCACGGCATTTCGCCGAACAGATGGTGGGCGTGCTCTGGGCGCGCCCAGAGCGTGCGTTTGGCACGCCAGTGCGCTCGTGCCGCCGCGTCTCGCCCCGCACCCGTTCCGACTCATTCCGGCCCTTGGCCAATAGCTGCTAGCACGCCACGTATCCCCCGCACCGCCACGCCACCCCGACCACCCCTGGCACCCCACAGCGCCGCCACCAGAACCCTCTTGGCGGCATGCCCGCGACCGCATCCACCACCGCCATGGGCAGCACCGCCCCGACCACCACAGCGCGCCAGCTCGCCTCCATGGACAGTGGAGCTTTCGTCGGTAGCTCCTGGAGCCGACCAACCACCGCCACGTCGCCCTGCAACACAGTAGGGCGGTTCGCCGGCAAAACTTATCCCCGGCCGCCGCAAACCGACATGGCCACACTATAAAAAGGGACCCCCAGCCCCTCTGAGCACGCACGCACCCTCAGGCTACCCCCATGGCACCCCCATAGCCCGCAACCGTCCGGGAAACGTCGTCTTCCTCATCTCCGGCAACCACGGCCGCCGCCACTGCCTCGTTCACTCCGGCGCCACCAGGGCCTCCCCCTCCCTAAACTCTACACCAGGAGCTTCCTCTCCCTCCCGTGAGCAGATCCCCCTATTCAATTTGGTTCGGGAGCCATCACCGCCACAAAACCACTTTTCACCGAAACTTTCCTCCGCCGAGGAGCTCGCCGCCATTAGCTCACGCCGTCCCCGCCGACCCAGCGACTACCAGCAGGATCGCCCTCGATCCGCGGATCCATCCCCGCTCTCCAGAGGCCGCGAGGAGCCGCCGCTCGCCGGCGTTGGTCGCCGGAGTCCCGCCTCCGCTTGGGACAGAGGGAGAAGGAGGAGGGCGGACTGGTCAAACCTGACCAGTGGGCCCCTTGGACCCACTGTCAGTGACCCTGCGCCTATCCACGTCGGTTAAGTGAAGGCGTATTAACCCCAGTACGCTTTCCCCGCTCCGAAAACGTATTCCCTTCCGAAACATTTTCTTTTCTGTTTTATTTTAAAAACAGATTTTGACCAGAGCTTTGACTGGCTATAACTTTTTAAATATAAATCCAAATGAGTTGATTCTTTTTCCTACCTTCCTCAAATTTGGTCTAGTTTATTTTCAGATTTATTTGAAAAATTTTCAAACAACTTTTTAGTTCTGTTCTTGAAATATGTGTTAATTCAAATATATTTTCAAATAGGATTTTGGGAGAGAGTTGAAGTTTTCAAAAGTTTTGGAGAGCACCTCACCCCTCCACAACATTGAAGGCAAGCATTCTGAATCCCGGCCTAATATTTTTGGTGTGAATCGTTGATGCATTTATAACACCACCGCATTTCGAAGAACTTGTTATTTCATGTGGCATGATCATATGCATGGGTGCATGTTAATGATTTCCATGCTGTTGGAAATGAACACACTTGTGAAGATAATCACCCTCATGTGCCTTGCATGCATACCGGCAGGAAACCGAGAAAACCTCAGCCTTGGGTAGGTATGAGTTTGTCGCCGGTCTCCGTCGGGACGGTTATGTCTGGTATGGCATGGTAAGGTGATATGAGAAGTGACTCTGTTGGATGAAATATATTTGTTATGCTAATCATGCAGGGAATACTTGAACCTCCTGAGTCGACCATAGATCGAGTCTTGTTCCAGTAACCCCCATACTTGTTTCGTACTACCACTCGTCTCTACAGTAAGTAGAGTATGGTTCAGTAAGTTGTCAACCTCTTTCTAGCACACACCGTACAGAGAGGCCATGGTGGAAGATACCGGTTGTAGCTGGTAGGCAGGCCACCTGGTCCGGGGGCATGGGTGTTTCCGGTTGGGACCGAGAGGGGAGGCCACCCCTTAGAACGCGCGATATAAATTTGATCCCATGCTACGCGAGGTTGTAGCCTCCCCACTTAGAGTTTGCTTAACAGGTGTCGTGGGTGATTCCAGACACGTGTGTGATAAGCTGGTGTGTGCAAGTTAGGTGTGTTTTCAACAAAAAGACCGTAGATGGAATTAGTCCCGATGGACTAAAGAAATCCGTCAGTCATGGGTAAAGAGTACACCCTCTGCAGAGAATAAACCTATTCGAATAGCCGTGTCCATGGTTAAGGATTACAGTCTGGGATGGGTCAAGTATCGGTCTTAGTGTCGGTCTTCGGAGGTGAAACTGTTAACCAGAAAATGGAATTACTACCGGTGACTTGTGATATCTATGATGACTATTATTATTGTTGACTAACCCGTGATATTATTGTTATTACCGAATATCTCTGGGATGGTTCTACCTCCGGGATATTCATTATGATTGTTTCTTTGAAAGCCCTTTATGAGGTGTCGCTTAGACGCCCGACTATGGCATTCTTTTAAAGCCCTTTATGTGGCGTCGCTCAGACGCCCGACTGTGGTATTTCTTTTAAAGCCCTTTTTGAGGCGTCGCTCAGACGCCCGACTATGGCATTTCTTTTAAAGCCCTTTATGTGGCGTCGCTCAGACGCCCGACTGTGGTATTTCTCCTAAGGCCCTTTTTGTGGCGTCGCTCTGACGCCCGACTGTGGCATTTCTTTTAAAGCCCTTTATGTGGCGTCGCTCAGACGCCCGACTGTGGCATTACTTGTTATCTATTTCATAAATTTCTTTTACACTATCAGGTTATTGCAAATTTTATATAGCTTGCTTGCACGCATCCGAGAGTTATTTATCTATTGTGACTGACGTCATGAGCATAAAATATTTTCAGCACATCATTGTTATATTATACCTGTGTTCATAATGTTTGCGAGTACATTCAAAGTACTCACTGGCTTGTCCCTGGCTATTGTCTTGGCCAGATTTATCTTGCACGGAGAAGAGCGACGCGATGCCAGCCCCGGAACCCACTCACTGGAGATAGCAGCCTCGCGAAGATAGGAATTAACCTGGTCAGCTGTTCCCGTGGGAAATGGAGTCCCATAGACACTGATGTTTCACAACCCGCTTCCGCCATCAACCACTAGAAACCTTTTGTTGTACTCACAGGCCAGAATGGTCTTGTACTACATAATTTGTTTTCTGCTTGGAATTTCTGTATCAAGTTGGAGCCTCATCAGCTAACAGTAATCCTGGGGCTGATGAGCACGACGGTCTTTTCTGGAAATTATTACCCGGAAAACCCGGTCGTGACACATGGTGTAGTTGTGACATGCCACTATCTGTAATATCTATAATTTCAAATCTCTAGCTAATAAGTACACCAACATGTAAATCTAAGTATAGTACACATGTAAATATAAAAGGAAGACAATACATAATAAATCTAGCCGCGCAAATGCGCGGGTCACACTACTAGTTGGCAATTAAAGCATAATTTCTGACAAAGAATATTTACATAGCAAAAGGCCCATTGGCCAGCATTCAACAAAGTTTGAAATACACCCCGTGGGTGGAATTGTGTAAATTTAACAAAGTTTGTCGAGACCGATAAGCAGGAAAACAAGGGCGACGACCGAAGGAGCAGTAGAGGTTTCCGGCTGGAAGGTGGAGTCGGCGGCGTCGGTTGGAGTAGTGGATGGCTGGACGGTAGAGTCGGTGATGACGGTTGGTGGAACGGACGGCTGGTTGGTCTCCGTCTGGTCGCCTTCAGCAGCAGTCGGCGCGCTTGAGCGTGGATCGTTGCTCGAGGCATGGTCAGGCTGGGGCTGGCTGTCCGCTCCAACCTCCGGCGCGTCCTCTTTGCTGTCCTCGTCCTTCGCGTCCTCCCCTTTGTTGCTGGAATCAATCACCTTGGCCGAGTACTCACTGTCCTCCGGATTCAGCCCGAACCACTCCGGTGGCGCCTCGGCGCCTTCATCAACCAGCTCCGGGATGAAGACGCTGGTGTCGGTGTAGTCGGCGATCGCCACCGCCCACTTGACAAGGTCGTCCTCCACCGCCACTAGCTCCTCCTGCGCCTCCTGCCGGAAGGTGGTCAGCTGGGTTAGATCTAGCCCAGGGTACCACGCCTTGACGAATTCCAGAGCCCGGTGCGCTCCAGCCCGGGCCAGAGAGCCCTTCCAGGCCTCCAGGCGACCGACCGCCACCTCTAGCCAGTCGGCAGTCCGACTGGGTGTGTGCGGAGTCAGCATGCCTGGCCAGAGGGCGGAAATCGCTTGGGCCCTAACGCGTTGAAGACGACGCAACATCTGGTGAGCCGGTCGAAGGCGGGCCTGGATGCTGAGAAGCTGCTCGTTAAGGGTCCGGGGAGCGTCGGCGGCGATCTGCACGCCTTCTGCCCTCCGCTCCTCGTGAAAAGCCTCAATGGCCTGGTTCGCGGCAACAGAGTGGCCTGGGAAGAAGTCTACTTGGGTGAAAAAGCAAAGAAGACATAGTTAAAAGCAAACGGTCGGCCTAAGCAGAGGCCGGCAGCTCAAAGAAAGAAAAGAGGAAGCTTACCGTCGACCATGTCCTCGATGCTACCGAAGCCGGCAGTCAGTTGCACCTCCTTGTCGGCCCAGACGGAGCGCTCGATCTCAAACTCAGCAAGGAGGTCGGTCTCTTTCGCCTTCGCCTTCTTCTAAGCCATCTGGAGACACCCCATCTGCTCCGCCAGCTGCCTGACCAGTCGGTCAGGCTCCTCGACCAGCTTACTACACTCTGCCTCCTTGGCATGCAGCGCGGTGTTGGCTTCACCCAGCTGCTACTGCAAGGTGGCGTTGGCCTCTGCCAAGAGAGAAGAAGGGAAAGGACGTCAATATTCAACAAGGAAGGGATGCAGTTGCCGGGGAGATCCGGCCCAACTGCTCAGTAGTCGGCCCGAATCTCGGGGACTACAGCCCGTGGGTGCACCATCGCGCCCCTGCAGAAGAAAGAAGTTGTCAATGATCAACCAAAGAAATACAGTTGCCAGGGAGATCCGGCCTGACTGCTCAATAGTCGACCCGAATCTCAGGGACTATAGCCCGCGGGTGCGCCAGCGCGCCCCTGCAGAAAAGAAAAGCCAAGCCTTACTCCGTCTCTCTAACAAGTTGGCGGTCTGCCTCTCCAGCTCCCGGACTCCAGAGTTGAAGGTGGCCGCGCGAAGGTTGTGGTAATCCTGCACTAGAGATGCCAGAAGGAGTTAGCACCTGGTGATTGCAAGTTAAAGTTCTGGACCGCCTGCTCAGCAGCCGACATGAAACTTGGGGACTACACCCAGTGGGTGCGCCAGCGCGCCCCCACCAAGAAATAAAAAGATCAAAAACAAAGAAGTGAGAAGCATACCCGAATGACTGCTCGCGAGTTCAGGAACGCCTCATTGCACCACTTGAGGGCGTCGGCTTCAGCCCGGAGCTTGGCCTGGACGTCAAGGACCGCCTGGTTCAAAGCCCCCGTCCCGCCTCCACGCACCTAGCCGGAGGACGCGGCGCTGGTCGTCTTGGTGTCCGGAACTGACGAGCTCGCGGCGCCGGCCTCCAGCGTTCGTGGTGCCGAGACCGCCTTTGCGAGACGATGGCGCACAGGTGTGCGGGCCTCAGGAGTTGGGCCCGTCACCACCTCATTCCCAGCTGGTGGCGCCGGTGGGGCGGCTGACTGCTCGTCTTGCGCTCCACCAGTCGGTGGTGGCGGAGGCACGACAACGTCCGGCATGGTGACATCGCCGCCCTCCCTCTCCATGACCGGTTGCTCGTCGCCGGCTCCCCCGGTCGATGCCACAAACTCTAGAGGAGGTGGCGCAGAGTTCAGGGGAACAACGAGCAGCGGCTCCTGGCGGCATGCGGCCTCTGCGAGCCGCTCCTTCTCCGCGGCATCAGCTTTCGCCTCCGCCAGCTTCTTCAGCGTGGACGCCTCCGCCTTGTCATCCTCCACCTTCTCTAGGTGGGCGGCCTCCTGCTCATTGCGCACCTCTCACGCGTTTAGCTCCTGCACCTCCTAGAGGTTGGCGGCCGGATCGGTTCGTCGGGTGGTGGTGGAGGTCTCCGCCGACCTGATGACAGAGGCGGCGGTCGACTTGTTGAGGGAAAGCGGGGCCCTGAGACAAAAAAGTAAAGCAAAGAAATTTCAGGTCGGATCAGCAAGGAAGAAGCCCAGGGAATGCGCAAGGGAGGTACTTACACCGACACCATGGGTGGTGCCTTTGGCAGCTTCTGGAACTTGGCCACCTTCGCCGCGGCCTCTTTCCGCCTGGTCGTGACAGCCGGGTTCTTGGGCCTCTTCGGCACGCTGCTGAACAGGGCGGCGCCCTATTTCAGCTTGCGCTTGCTGCCTCGAGCGCACAGCCCGACAGAGGGGCCCGCGCCTGTATTAACGACGCCCCACGCACGCTGCAACTCGTCTTCCTCGTCGTCGTCGTCAGGCCAGGTCTCCATACCGCCCCCTTCTTCGGAGCCGGCTGCTCCGTCGCTGCCGCCTACGGCATCGTCCTCCAAGGCGGCCGCCCCCAAGTCAGGGTCGTCCACGTCGTTCACCTCCCGGTCCGGCTGGTAGTTACCACCCGGCCCCACGATGGCGCCCGTCGCTGAAGACATGTAGATCTGTGCTCCAAAGAAGGACCACTCAATACCAAGACCAATGCAAGAACTAAAAGGGAAAGCTAAGAGACTTACGGTACGCGGCGGGTTGTCGCGGGAGTAGGGCCGCTTGCTGTACCGCCAGGACCCCTCCGACACCTTGAGGTCGGTGATCTCGTTCACCATTCGGGCCACCTCGGCAGTCGGCATGTCCTTTGTGCACATCCGGCTCGGGTCGCGGTGCCCGCTCATCCGACAAATCAGATGAGGACGACTTTGGAGCTGGAGAACCCGACGCTCGACAAAGGCGAACAACAAATCGGACGCGACGAGACCCTCCGCCTCCGTCAGCACCCGGAGCCGGTTGATGGCGGCAGCCGCGTCAGCTGATATGGGCTTTGGCTTGTAGTGCCAGTTGGCCTGAGGCCCAACAGGGGGGCCAGCCTCGTAAGGCGGCAGGTTGATGAAGTCGACCGCTGGGTCGACGTTCTCCACATAAAAGTACGATTGCTGCCACAGTTTCACCGACAGTGACAACTTGATAGCCGGGAGTTCTTCTTCGACTGTCGGCGCATGGCGACAAAGGCACCGCACTCAGCCGCCGTCTCCTTGGCGGAGGTGCCCAGCTTGGCGTAGAAGAAAGCTCCCCACAACTCGATGGTGGGGAGGATGCCGACGTAGCCCTCGCACGCCATGACGAAGGCGGACAACATCGTCACGGTGTTGGGCATCAAGTGGTGCGGCTGGAGATGGCAAAACTCCATGAGTGAGCGGAGGAACCTGCTCACCGGGAGGCCGAAGCCGCGGAGGAAATGCGAGCGAAAGACGACCCGCTCGTTCCCCTGTGGCACCGGCGAGATCTCCTCCCGTGGCGGCACCCACACGTTGACAAAGGCCGCATTGGGCATCCGGCGCGTGGCCCGGAGAATGGTGATGTGATCCTCGATCACCACCGAGCCGTCCCAATCTCCTCCCTTCTCGCGCGCCATGGCGTCCGAGCGGGGCTGCGTGGGGAGACGAAGTTTGGCAACGACGAGCTGTGGCAGCGCTATGGCGGGCACGGAGCAGCAGGAGAGAGAGGAGGAAGAAAGAGCAGAGAGGAGGGCGCGCGTGCTCCGCCGCTCCCCTGCCTCCCATACTTATAGCCCTCGGGCTGCGAAGCCGAGGGGGCAGCGCGTGGGATCGTGGGATTAACTGCGCCCTCGACCCCACGCCCCCCCCGATTACTATGAAGAGTTACTACATAGTAACTCCCACGGGAATTGCAACCGCCCGCCTCGGCCGCGGCGGATCCGCCCGTGTGCTGAGGCCCGGTGGTGGAGGGCCCGGCCTGCTGTCATGTCCCATCCAGAGCGTCAGATGGCAGGCTGGCTGGGCTGGCGCGCGCCGCGTGGCGTGCTCGTGGTGGGCGGCAGTCCTAGGGAAGCTTTGCAGGCACGCCATCTGTTTCCCGCCTTGGCGTTCGAAATCGGCGGACGAGCCCGCCTTGTCAAATCGGCTCCGGCAGCCGGCGCGTCACAAGGCAGACTGAGCGCTCGATCAGAGCGCGGGAAGGAAGGAAGCCGCTGAGGCTTTACGGCCTGTCAACCGCTACGCCTCACTAGCTTCAGGGACTACTGTCGGAGTAATGGGCCACGGGTAGCCTAACCCGAGTCCCTGAGCCTTTCAAGGCTTTGGGCCGGCTTTGCCCCATGAGACTCTAGAATGAAGCGCCGCGTTCCTGTGGTCGGATGGCCCAACGGCCGGCTACCCGAAGACGGCCGAGCACCAGCAGATGACACCAAGACAGGCTGACTCCTCGCAGACGACCTCCGTAGAGGCCGGCTTCTAGCAGGCGGCCACCCGGCGCCCTCAGAGTCTGTGCCCCTCATCAAGAGGACAAGACAGGGTGAGGCTATAGTGAGGTCCCTGGCCCCCGAATCCCGGGTTTGGCATGGCCACCGTGCCCCGTACAGGCGGAGATCTCCACACGACGCGACACTGTTGCCATCCCACCCTCTATGTCATCCCTGTCAGGCAGGGCCTGCTCCCACGACGGCCCATTGGTACGACTCATAGGCGGCGGGCCCTACCAGGCAGCGAGGGCCCGGAGGGCGGCCAAGCCCGGCCAGTCGGATCCAAGGGGATCTGGCTCCTGGCGGGCAGCCGGATCCTCCCTCGAGCCCTGAGCGCCATTAACCAGACAAGACACGGTGAGGCCAAGTGATCTCCCGCCAGGCGGCGGGACTGTAGCCATGCCTTGCCCAACCAAGCCTGCATCATTAGCATCATGGCTACAGTGATCATCCACCAACCAGAGCCGCTAGCGGCGAAAGCGGCCTGTCGGCTCCATACTAGACCAGTCGGAGGGGCCCACCAAGCGGCGGGCCCCAGCTACCGGCGGAGAAGCCGGTGACCAGAGGCGCTGACGGCGGGTCCTACACCCGGCCAAGTTACCATTGTACCCCTGGGGGGTAGGCCTATATAAACCCCTCAGGGCACCCATGCAAAGGGTTCCCAACCTGTTAGAACTAGACTCATACCTAGAGGAAGAAGAGAGCTAGCCCTGCCTCCTTCAACCTCTAGCACATAGCTCGAGGAGCACATTGTACTCACTAGTGCCTTAGTGATCATGCGGAGACCCCGCAGAGCAGGACTAGGGGTGTTATCTCCAAGAAGAGCCCCAAACCTGGGTAGAGTGCGTCGGCGTTCGTGTCTACGCCTCATCCCGCTTCCAGGCACCGGCGACGTTCTACTCGCCCCACCATGATAAGCCATCCTTTGGCATATGTCGCACCCAACCCCCGACAACCCATTTATTTATTTAATTACATAATAGGAGGCTCTCCTACTGTTTTAGGTGTCAAAAAAGTTGCAAATTATGAGACTAGGTGAAATTCTAAGCATTTTACATGTTTAAAGCATTTCAATCCGATGCACAGTCGTGGAGTTATTAAATGCATGAACCATAGGGATCAATCTATAAATATGCAGTTTTCTGAACAAATAGGAAAATCACAGCGCACAGAAAAAAAACATATGTGGGCTGAAATTGCTGGGTGCCGGTCTTTCTCTATTGAGGAACGTAGTAATAATTCAAAATTTTCATACATGTCACCAAGATCAATCTAGGAGATGCTAGCAACGAGAGAGAGGGAGTGCATCTTCATACCCTTGAAGATCGCTAAGCGAAAGCGTTACATGAACACGGTTGGTGGAGTCGTACTCGCGACGATTCAAATAGTGGAAGATCCGATCCAAGCGCCGAACGGATAGTGCCTCCGCGTTCAACACACATACAAACCGGGGACGTCTCCTCCTTCTTGATCCAGCAAGGGGAGAGGAGAAGTTGAGGGAGAACTCCGGCAGCACGATGGCGTGGTGGTGGAGCTCGTGGTTCTCCTGCAGGGCTTTGCCAAGCACTACGGAGGAGGAGGAGGTGTTGGGGGTGGAGGGCTACGCCAGGGTGAAAGTGCAATCATGCCCTTACATTATGTTTTTGTTGGTTATGAAAATCTACATGTAGGGGACTAACAATGGCTGCCAAGTGAATCTCAGGTGTTGGTCCCCGGTTCGTCAAAATTGTGTGTGGATCATGAGCATACGAAGTGGGTTCTCTCAAGGTTGAAGTGTTAAAATGATGTTTCATTTTGTTTCCTTGAGTATAGGATCCCGCACTATTAAGAGGGGATCGATTGGGTTCGTAACAGACTTGCTCGAGTCAAAATACTATTTTCTATAGGTCTCTGATCCATTCTGTCTCTGGGAGTGCCGGATGTCTGGGCCTCGTGCTGGATGTCCGGGCCGCTGTCCTCCCCCGGATGTCCGGCTCTTGCCCCGGATATGTGGCCCTCATGTCCAGTAGGTTTTCTGTTTTTCGCCGGATGTCCGGATGTGCGCCGGATTTCCGGGACTTCCTGTCTTGTCGGATGTCCGGCCCCTTACTGCCCGACAGACTGATATGGTTCGGTAAACATTCATGGACTCTCCGGATGTCCGGCTATCTTCCGGATGTCCGGTCTTCCCTTTTACGCCGGATGTCCGGGCTTGACCCCCGGATGTCCGGCTCCTCTAGTTCCTCTCTGTTCTGCCCTGTCTCCAAGTGGCTTGACATGTGGATGTCCAGCCTCTAGCCCGGATGTCCGGCCTGCCCGTTCACTTGCACTACAACGGCCATATTTGAGCTCACACTATATATATTGCCTCTCTTCCCACTAGAGAGGTTGACCACTCACTTTGAACAAACCCTAGAACACTTCTCACACTCTCTCTCATTCCTCCACACGAAATCTTAGATCCCCAAGGGATTTGAGAGCTTTGGAAAGAAGTTGTCCGATCAAGTGATAGATCCACTTCTCCTCCTTCTTTGCACCCAAGGAATTCGTGATCTGAGCAAGTCTTGAGCAAATCCCCATCGATCTTGTTACTCTTGGAGGTTGGAGACTCCTAGGCGGTAGGAGTCTTTCGGAGAGGAATCGACCGTTGTGATTACCCCCGAATAAGTTTGTGAGGGTTTGGAGACCACCCCAAGGTCTACCACTAGTGGTTGAGAAACGCCTTCGTGGTGTTGTCTCAAAGGGAGAATAGGGTGAGCCTTCGTGGCATTGGTGTGCCTTCGGGTAACATCCACCTCTCTAACGGTGACTAGCTTCCCTCCAAGGAAGTGAACATCGGCATACATCCTCGTCTCCCGGAGTTGCGGTTATTCCTAACCCTAACTCTATACTTGTGGTTACTTGTTTCGTTTGCACTTACTTACATCATATTGTGCTTTCTCACTTATATGCTTGTGTTACTTGCCTAGTACTTCGTACTTACTAGAAATTGTTAGGCTCACCTTCATATTCCGCACTATTTCCTAAAATTGCTAAGTAATAATTAAAATTTGTAATTGTACCTATTCACCCCCCCTCTAGGTCCATCTCGATCCTTTCAATTGGTATCAGAGCCTCGTGCTCTATTCTTGTGGCTTAACCGCCCTAGAGAGAGATGAACCTGGATGGGACTCCCCTGGTTGTAGATCCTAAGGATAAAGGCGAGGCTTCCTCTGAAGTCAAGTCCTTTACGTCGGAGGATCTAGAACGGGCCGTTGCTAAGATAAAAGAGGAGCATGATGCTTCTCTTGAGGCCTTGGTCCAAATGAGATTAGCCACGTTGTCCATAGTGCTTGCACCACTCTCGGGTGGTGCTGCTTTGAGGCCAACTGTGCCTACTCCATCACTTGGTCAACAACCTCCTAGCAATGAACACGCCAGTGTTCCTTGGCTTTATGCAAGACCTCAGGTTGAGAAACCAAGATATAACCCTCAAGGCAAACCTCCTTTACTAAGTGCGACTTCCGATTTTGCCTTGTGGAGAGTTGCTATGCAGGATCATCGTCGACATGGAAATGATGAGATGCTGGAGATCCTAGAGTATGGCTATCATGTGGTTGATCCAAAGAACCCCACACCAAGAGAAATATATGACAAGAACCTCAATGACACTGCAATCATGTGTATAAGGAGAGGCATGGATGAAAAGCAAAGGAGACCGTTCATACACATCACAAGTGCCAAGGAACTATGGGAAAGTATCATACGATCCAAGACTAGCACCTCTACCCTCTAGAGTGCTCAATATGAAATTGCCAAGGGGCAATTGCAAAACTTTTGTATGGAGAAAGGTGAAACCCCCAATCAACTCCATGAGCGCCTCATGACTCTCACTGCCGATATTGAGTCATGTGAGTGTGACAAGACACAAGATGGATGCAACATGACTAAGAGATTCCTTGTGGATAAATTGCTTCATGCTCTTGCTCCATATCACCATCAAATGGTGTGGGACATAAGACAACACCATACCTTCAAGGAAATGACTACAGATGACATCATATCCACCTTTCAACTATTTGAAGAGTCAAAGGCTAATGCCACAAAACATCTTGCCATGCATGGTTCCCCATCATCAAAGGTCAATCTTGCATTGAAGGCCAAGCATGTATGTGAAGATGAGCAAAGTGAAGAAGAAGAAGAAGATGATGATGATGAAGATGGTGATGAGATTGAATCCTACGAGGGCCCATCATATGAAGACATGGCTCTCTTTGTCAAGAAGTTTAGCGCGGGAAAATTCAAGGGAAGATTCCAAAAGAAGAAAGTAAGAAAATGCTACAACTGTGAGGAAACCAACCACTTCTCAAATGAGTGCCCTTATGAGAAGAGAGAAGATAAACCAAGGTTTCCCAAGACCTTTCCTAAGAAGAAGTTGCCAAATCCTTTGAACTCCAAGCTCAAGAAGAGAGATGGGAAAGCAATGGTTGCTCAAGAAGAATCTGATCCGGATGATGTTAGTGGTGTTGCCGGAGTTGCTCAAGATTGGCAAAACACATTGAGGCTAGTCAATAAGAGTGGTGAAGTTGTCACCTACAACTACATGAAGGATTACAAGGGCAACGCTCACAAGTGCCTCATGGCGAAGGCCGTGGTAGAAGATGGAGAGGATCAAAACTCTCCTGACAAGGTCAAGGCAACCCCACAATCAAACCCTCCTCTCTTCACTCCTCCTACTCCTAGTGATGAGTATCTTGATGCGGAGGATAGTTATGAGGATGATGATCTAAATGATCCTATGCTTGCTAAACTTAATAAGTTCATGTGCTCCCTCAAAGGAAAGAAGCTCACTATGTTTCTTATGCTTATGGAGATGGTGAGTAAGCACACCATCACCATTAAGGAAGTCGAAACCCTCATCACCGAGGAAAAGGAAAAATGTGAAACCCTTGAGCGGAAAGTCCAATATGAGGAAACACGAAATGATGAACTATGCTTAAAAATTGGTGCAAATATTGATGTTCATACTAAAGATCTTGCCTCCTTGAAAAAGGCTATTGGCTCTTGTGAATAGTTGATGAATGATAAAAGTAAGCTTGTGAAGTCTGATGCTTGTCTCTCTAAGGATTGTGAGCTTCTATCCGTGTCCCTCAAGACTAAGGAAGAAGAGCTCACCCTTCTTACAAAGAGTTTTGAGACGCTCAAACTTACTTATCTTGAAACTCTAGCTAAGGCTTACTCGTCTCCTATTATAAATGTTGATGCTTGTTCTACTAACTCTACTAGTGATCTAGCATCTATTCTTGAGGAGAATCGTTTTCTCAAGGCTCAAATTGAGAAAGGGCTCATGACATGTGCTCAAGGGCAAAAGAACCTTAATGAGGTGTTGAGCCAACACAATGAAGTGTTCGCCAAAGAGGGACTCGGGTTTGACCCAAGCACAAGCAAGAAGAAGACATCCTCTCAAAAGTGCACCACCCCTTTAAAAGAAACTTTTGTACGAGAAGGACACAAGGAGAAAGGTAAGGTTGCTAGTGGGAAGGCCACAAGGGGCATGCCCACTCTCAACAAGCCAAGACAGTTCTTGCCTCCATCCTATGTACTTCGTAAGACTAAGGATGGAGAAGTTTATGCAAAGTTTGTTGGTGCTCGAAATGCATTTCGGTTTTATGCTATTTGGGTCCCTAAGACCGTTGTGACTAACTTGAGAGGTCCCATTGCAAAATGGGTGCCTCTAACCAAGTAATAATTATGTGTAGGTTGCCTTCTCCGGTGGAGTAAAATGGGTGATTGATAGTGGATGTACAAATCATATGTCCGGAGATAGCAAATTGCTCTACGATTTCATGGAAGCTATTCAACCATTTATGAGCATTATGTTTGGTGGAGGATCAAAAGGACAGGTACTTGGATTGGGGAAGGTGGCTATCACAAATGACATGTCTCTTGCAAATGTCATGCTTGTCCAATCCCTTAAATATCATTTGCTTTCTGTTCGTCAATTGGCTTCTGTTGGTTATGATACACTATTTGGACTAACGGATGTGAAAGTCTTTAAGAGAGATACTCTCGAAGTGGCCTTTGTTGGAGAGTTGGATGGCAACCTTTACACGGTTGATTTCTCTAAAGAGAGCACATTCCATGCAACTTGTCTAATGGCCAAGGCCGACAAGGGGTGGCTATGGCATCGCCGGCTAGCCCATGTCGGCATGAGGAATCTTCAAGATCTCTTAAAGGGTAATCACATCCTTGGACTAACAAATGTCTCTTTTGAGAAAGATCGTGTGTGTAGTGCATGTATAGCCGGGAAGCAACATCAATCAAAGCACCCACCCAAGAATATTGTGTCTACTTCAAGGCCTTTGGAGCTCCTTCATGTGGATCTCTTTGGGCCTCCTTCATGGGATAGTCTTTGTGGGAAAAAGTATGGACTTGTCATTGTTGATGATTACTCAAGATATACATGGGTGTTTTTCCTCAAGTCCAAGGACGAGACGAAGATCACTTTCATTGACTTTGCCAAGCAAGCACAACGCAAGGTTGACAAAGAAATCTTGGCAATAAGAAGTGACAATGGATCTGAGTTCAAGAACTATACCTTGGAAGAATTCCTTAGTGATGAAGGGATTGAGCATCAATATTCAGCTCCATACACTCCTCAGCGAAATGGTGTAGCCGAAAGGAAGAACCGCACCCTTGTGGAGATGGCAAGGTCCATGTTGGATGAATACAAGTCACCACATAGTTTCTGGGCCGAAGCTGTCAACACCGCATGTCATGCATCAAACCGGCTCTTCCTCCGCACTCTATTGGAAAAGACTCCATATGAGCTTCTAACTGGGAACAAGCCAAATGTCAAGTACTTTCGTGTATTTGGGTGCAAATGTTTCATCCTCAACAAAAGAGAAAGGTTAGGAAAATTTCAATCCAAAACAATTGAGGGTATATTTGTTGGCCATGGATCAAACTCTCACGCATATAGAGTCTACAACAAATCCAATGGATGTGTTGTAGAAACTTGTGACGTGGTGTTTGATGAATTTAATGGCTCCCATGGGGAGCAAGTTGATCTAAGTGATGTAGGTGAAGAAGATTCTTCTCAAGACATTTTGACCATGGGTGTTGGTGCACTTCTTCCTATGGAACAAGAACCTCATGATGATGAAGAAGAAGATAGAAGTCTCACACATCATCAAACTACTTCAACATTCATACCACCACAAGCCCCTATTGCTCAACCGAAACCCTTAGCCCAAGTTGAAGAGGATGATCAAGTTCCTCCTCATGACAATCTTCAAGAACAAGAACAAGAAAGTCCAATCATTGATGATGAACCTCAACAAATGCAATATGAACAAGAAGATCTTCCTCCACACATTAATGATCCATATGTTGAGGATGTGGATGATGGACATGAATTTGAACCTCGTGAAACCCTTACCTCTATCATGCCATGAGTGGCCGGTCGTGTTGATGTTGACAAAATACTCACCGGCATATCGGAAGGTAGAGTCACTCGTAAACACTTGGCCAACTTTTGTGCTCACTTCTCTTTTGTGTCTAGTTTTGAACCCATCAAGGTACAAGATGCATTGATGGACAACGATTGGCTAGTTGCTATGCAAGAAGAGTTGAACAGTTTTGAACGCAACCAAGTGTGGTCATTAGTCAAGAGGCCACCTACCGAACACAACATCATTGGAACAAAATGGATTTTCAAGAACAAACAAGATGAGAATGGTGTAATCATCCGAAACAAGGCAAGGTTAGTGGCACAAGGGTACTCACAAGTTGAAGGTTTGGACTTTGGTGAGACCTTTGCCCTCGTTGCCCGTCTTGAATCCGTTCGCATCTTACTTGCTTATGCGGCTTTCAATGGTTTTACACTACATCAAATGGATGTGAAGAGTGCTTTCCTTAACGGTCCTCTACAAGAAGAAGTATATGTATCACAACCACCTGGGTTCGTTGATCCCGATCACAAAGACTATGTGTATAAACTTCATAAGGCTTTGTATGGCCTCAAACAAGCACCTCGTGCTTGGTATGATCATCTTAAGAAGTTTTTACTCGATGATGGTTTTGTGAGAGGGGGTGATCGATTCCACTCTTTTTACTAAGAGGGATAAGGGTGATTTGATCTTATGCCAAATCTATGTAGATGATATCATTTTTGGTTCTCCTGACATTCATTTGTGCAAGAAGTTTGCGGCTTCAATGACCAAGAATTTTGAAATGTCACTCAATGCGGATTTGAAGTTCTTCCTCGGTTTTCAAATTCAACAATTTCAAGAAGGAATTTTCTTGTCCCAAGCAAAGTACCTCAAGGATATCCTAGAGAAGTTTGGTATGTCTGATGCCAGTCCATGTAAGACACCAATGCCAACCAAAATAACACTCACTGAAGACACAGACAGTATCCCTTTCGACCCATCTAAATACCGCTCTATGATTGGTTCATTGCTTTATCTTTGTGCATCTAGACCAGACATCATGTTTAGTGTATGCATGTGTGCTAGATTTCAAGCTTCCCCTAGGGAAAGTCATCATAAGGCGGTTAAGCATATTCTTAGATACCTTGTTCACACCCCAAAGTTGGGTCTATGGTATCCCAAGGGTGCTAAGTTTGATCTCATTGCATACACGGATGCGGATTGGGCCGGAGACAAAGTGGATCGTAAGTCCACCTCCGGTGCATGTCAATTTCTAGGACGCTCCTTGGTAAGTTGGTCATTGTCGGGGAAACTGATCCACAAACACCTATGGGACCGGCGGACCGAGCCCCTTTTGGTTCGGCGGGGGGCGGAGATCGCACAAAGAGCGGATCGAGGCGAAGCACACGAGCAGTTTCCCCAGCTTCGGAGCTCTCCGGAGAGATAACACTCCTACTGCTACATGTCTGAGTGTATTGAGTTCTTGCTCCGGAGCGCTGAGTGCTACAGTACACACTAGCTGCTAACGAGACCGAGCGTGAGTGTTTTTCTGCCTTTGAACCCCCCTTCTACGTTGCGCATGGGCCTCCTTTTATATGCTCAAGGGGTCACCGACAGGTGGCAACGTAGACAAGGGTAAAAATGGAAAAGGAATTGTGGTTGGTACAACTACCTGTACAGTGTATCATACCTAACCCTGACGGCAGGGGACAAAGGCATTAAATGCCTGTCTACGTCGCCCAAATAGTGCAAAAAGGGACCGTCAGGGATGCCACCGCTTGCCACGATGGCTATCTTGTCAGCGCCGCTTGCCACCGCGCACCGCTGGCTGCACGGCCTCTCGCCACGCGCGCCTGGAAAGGCCCCAGGGCGACACGTTGGTGGATGTGCTGGAGCGCGGGTACAGAGTGGTAGCTTGCCGCGGCAAGCGCCTTGCCGCGGTCGTTGTCTTGTCGCATCCGGAAGGTTGTCGCTCACCGGGCCTCGCCGGGACGCGTGGCGCGTCACGGCAAGTTCCTCGAGATGCCTTGGTTACCCTTCCCGGCAAGCTCCTCTTGCCGGGGCCTTGTCTCCTTGGCTTGAATACTTTGTTCTTGAATGGCTCCAAAGGAAACACGGAGGACCTTGGCGGTCACCCGACAAGCCTTGCCGCGGGGCGCTGCAACTGCCCGTGCACAAGTTTGGGATACTAGGGTACCCCTACTCTAGTACACCGACATGAGCCCCCGGGCCTGGGCCACACACGGTGCCGAGCGCTGTTGGGCCAGGCCCAAAACAGGGCACGGGCACACGCGGCCTGGGTTATGCCGTATCTTACTCCGTATCCACCGCGCCTTCCCCGAACGGCACGCGTCGAATGCGGCATCGTGGGAGAGATCGTGGGTGGTTTCTTTATTCGGAAAGACGCGACGTCTGCCCCCAGACCCTTGTCGCACCCATTGTGGACAAGGTGAGCGGGATCAAGAGAGTTGAGGGTGATCGCGTAGATTAGGCCACCCGTTTTCTCTTTTTCTTGTCGCTGCTGGTCATGTTATGAGAACAATCTGTTAGAGCTGCGACAAGCTATCTTGTAATATGACTCTACTTCGGGTAGCGATTGCTATGTTATTTCCTTTACTGGATTCCTTCCTTTGTATGTTTTTGCCCTACGCTTTTTGGGAACTTGTCGGCGCAGGCACCTTAGCCGCGAGCGCTGAGTGCGGGACGTCAGCAGCCTCCTAGCGGTGCCGCTACCGACAAGAAACCTTGTCGCAACTAGTCGCAGCTCACTTAAGTTGTTGAGCGGACTTGAAACAAAGTAAGGGCGCAACTAGCTACGAGTTGGTTCCTCCGCGCACAGGTTTTCCATACAAAGCACGGTCGTTCGAGGAAGATAAGTTAAAAATTAAAACTGATTGCTCAAACTTTGGCAACTTAGCTTTTCTGTCGTTTGCTTTTCGTTAAGCCGAAACTTCCTTGAAAGACGCCTGGTCCACACCATTATCTTCTCCTTTCCCCCGGCAAACTTGTGGGCCAGGGAACCTTCCTTCCGGAATGCCATCTTCGGTCTCAAGGCAGACAGCGCTAGGCCTAGTGACTCGTTTCACCCGGTAAGGGCCTTCCCACTTCGGCGTCAACTTGTTGGAATTCTTGGCGGACTGAACGCGCCGAAGAACAAGGTCGCCTTCCTCGAGACTTCTGGCGTTAACTTTGCGGCTATGGTAGCGGCGCAAAGCTTGCTGGTATCGAGCAGCTCGTACAGCGGCCTGAAGACGGTCCTCCTCAAGGAGCAGCGCGTCATCTTGTCGCAACTGCTCTTGCTCAAGCTCATCATAAGCGAGCACTCGAGGTGACCCGTATACGAGTTCCGTGGGGAGAACTGCCTCTGCTCCATAGACTAGAGCGAAAGGTGTCTGGCCAGTGGCTCGATTTGGCGTCGTCCTGATCGACCAAAGAACCACCGGCAGCTCCTCAATCCAGTTCTTTCCGCACTTGCGCAGCCTGTCGAAAGTCCTGGTCTTGAGCCCACGCAGCACTTCAGCATTCGCCCTCTCCGCTTGACCGTTACTTCTCGGATGAGCAACAGAAGCGAAGCAGACCTTGGCGCCAAGATCTTGGACGTACTGCATGAAGGTGCGGCTCGTGAATTGCGTGTCGTTGTCGGTGATGATCCTGTTAGGGATCCCGAAGCGGCAAACAATCGACCTGAAGAACTTGACTGCTGACTGTGCTATCACCTTCCTCACTGCTTCCACTTCGGGCCACTTTGTGAACTTGTCGATCGCAACGTACAAGTACTCAAAGCCCCCGATAGCTCGGGGAAAGGGGCCGAGGATGTCGAGCCCCCAGACCGAAAATGGCCAGGATAAAGGGATCTTCTAGAGAGCTTGAGCTGGCTGGTGTATCTGCTTGGAATGGAACTGGCACGCTTCACACTTGGTTACTTGTGCAGTTGCATCCTGGAGGGCTGTCGGCCAAAAGAAACCTTGCCGGAACGCTTTGCCGGCAAGTGCTCTTGTGCCAATGTGGTGACCAGATATGCCTCCATGTATCTCTGCCAACAGCTTTTGTCCGTCTTCCCGGTGAATACACTTCAATTTCACGCCGTTGAGTCTTCTTCTGTACAGTGTGTTGTCGACAAACTGGTACATACTTGACTGCGGGCTACTCTTTCCGCTTCTTCTTGCTCTTCGGGAAGTTCTCCTGTCTGAAGGAAACGGACAATCTGTTGTGCCCATGCTGGAGCTTGCGGCTCGACAACACGGACTGAAGGCACATCTGCTGCTGCAGGAACATCCACTTCTACGACGAGAGCCTGCGGCTCAGCCGGAGCTTGACGTTCCCCGGCAAGCTTGCCGGAGCAAAACTTGTCGGGAGCGTCTGCTTCAACGGAACAAACCCTAGGGCTTGCAGGAGCAGACTACTCCTCAGCACCCTTGGTGTTGATCTTGGGGACTTTCTTGGCGGCGGCTTCGGGGAGCTCTGCCGAAAAATAGTCACCAGAAATCAACTTCCTCTTCTTGCTCTGTCCAGTTGATGGCGTTACAGACGGTTGAGTCAGTTTGAGCACAAAGATCCCTGGTTCCACAGGTAACTTAAGTGCGGCGCACTTCGACAGGCCATTGGCAATGTCGTTCTGAGCTCTTGGAACATGTTCCATCTGTAGGCCGTCAAAGTGCTCTTCTAGCTTTCTCACTTCATCAATGTAAGCTTCCATCAACGGACTCTGATAATTCTTGTTCACTTGGCGGACGACAAGCTGTGAGTCACCCCTGACAATGAGCTTCTTGATCCCAAGGTCTGCTGCGATCCTGAGACCGGCAAGCAAACCTTCATACTCTGCGGTATTGTTTGTTGCTTGCTCCTTGGGAAAGTGCATCTGGACTACGTACTTGAGGTGCTTTCCGGTGGGTGCAACAAGTAGCACGCCCGCACCAGCGCCTTGCAGCGAGAAGGCACCATCAAAGTACATCAGCCACTCTTTGCTTGCTTCCTTGACGGGGATTCTCGTTTCTGGAATTTCTTCATCTTGTGTTGGCGTCCATTCTGCTATGAACTCTGCCAATGCTCTGCTTTGGATAGTTGAAGTGCTCTCAAACTTGAGGCCAAAGCTTGACAGTTCCAGTGCCCACTCGACAATCCTGCCTGTTGCTTCTGGATTTTGCAATATCCTCTTCAGCGGAAAACGAGTGACGACTGTGATCTCATGTGCTTGGAAGTAATGGCGCAGCTTTCTCGAGGCCATGAGAAGGCCGAAAAGCAATTTTTGCACACCAGAGTACCTTGACCTAGCCCCCTGCAGAAGGGAACTGACAAAGTAAACTGGGCGCTGCACCATTCTTCTCTGCATCTTCTCACGCGCCTGCGCAGATCCATCTTTGTCAGGACCAGAGCTTGCCGGTGAAGTCCCCTGCTTGTCGCTGGATGCATCTGCCGTGGTTGCTGGCTCATCGTCCGCCTCCCTCTCCGCTACTAATGCAGCACTAACCACTTGATTGGTTGCTGCTATATATAGCAGCAACTTCTCTTGTGGCTTAGGTGCGACAAGTGTTGGAGTGGAGGACAGGTATCTCTTTAAGTCCTGCAGTGCAGCCTCCGCTTCCGGAGTCCATTTCATTGGACCTGCCTTTTTCAATATTTTGAAAAATGGCAGGGCGTGCTCAGCAGACCTAGAGATAAACCTGCTGAGAGTAGCTACGCAACCGGCAAGTCTTCATACATCCTTGACGCACTTTGGTGCTCCAATTTGCTCAATGGCATTGATTTTGTCGGGATTGGCTTCAATTCCCCGCTGAGACACGAAGAACCCGAGAAGCTTGCCGGAGGGGACTCCAAACACACATTTCACGGGGTTAAGCTTGAGGTTGATCTTGCGCAGATTTGCAAAGGTTTCGTCTAAATCTTGAATCAGGGTCGCCTTGTCCTTGCTCTTGACCACTATGTCATCCATGTAGGCTTCCACATTTCTGTGTATTTGCGGCTCAAAAGAGTCATGGACTACCCTTGCAAATGTTGAACCAGCATTCTTTAAACCAAAAGGCATCCGTACGAAACAGTATGTGCCACATGGGGTGATGAATGTGGTCTTCTCCTCATCCTCTTCCGCCATGAAGATCTGATGGTATCCTGAGTATGCATCAAGAAATGAAAGCAAGTCACATCCGGCCGTGGAGTCAACAATCTGGTCGATGCGCGACAAGGGAAATGGGTCTTTGGGACAAGCTTTATTGACATCGGTAAAGTCGATACAAAGCCTCCATTTCCCGTTTGCCTTGCGCACGACTACAGGGTTGGCCAACCACGTAGGATGGAGCACTCCTCTGACAAGGCCTGCTGCTTCCAATTTCTTGATTTCTTCTGCGATGAATTCTTGGCGCTCCACTGCCTGCTTCCTGACTTTCTGCTTGACGGGCCGGGCGTGAGGACAGACTGCAAGATGGTGCTCGATTACTTTCCTGGGAACACCGGGGATGTCAGACGGTTGCCACGCAAATACGTCGACGTTCGCCCGCAGGAAAGCAATGAGCGCGCTTTCCTATTTAGGGTCGAGAGTGGCACTGGTGGTAACGCGCCAAAGATGTCAGGGAAATTGATCCACGAACACCTATGGGACCGGCGGACCGAGCCCCTTTCGGTTCGGCGGGGGCGGAGATCGCACAAAGAGCGGCTCGAGGCGAAGCACACGAGCGGTTTACCCAGCTTCGGAGCTCTCCGGAGAGATAACACTCCTACTGCTGCATGTCTGAGTGTATTAAGTTCTTGCTCCGGAGCGCTGAGTGCTACAGTACACACTAGCTGCTAACGAGACCGAGCGTGAGTGTTTTTCTGCCTTTGAACCCCCCTTCTACGTTATGCATGGGCCTCCTTTTATATGCTCAAGGGGTCACCGACAGGTGGCAACGTAGACAAGAGTAAAAATGGAAAAGGAATTGTGGTTGGTACAACTACCTGTACAGTGTATCATACCTAACCCTGACGGCAGGGGACAAAGGCATTAAATGCCCGTCTACGTCGCCCAAATAGTGCAAAAAGGGACCCTCAGGGATGCCACCGCTTGCCACGATGGCTATCTTGTCAGCGCCGCTTGCCACCGCGCACCGCTGGCTGCACGGCCTCTCGCCACGTGCGCCTGGAAAGGCCCCAGGGCGACACGTTGGTGGATGTGCTGGAGCGCGGGTACAGAGTGGTAGCTTGCCACGGCAAGCGCCTTGCCGCGGTCGTTGTCTTGTCGCGTCTGGAAGCTTGTCGCTCACCGGGCCTCGCCGGGACGCGTGGCGCGTCGCGGCAAGTTCCTCGAGATGCCTTGGTTGGCCTTCCCAGCAAGCTCCTCTTGCCGGGGCCTTGTCTCCTTGGCTTGAATACTTTGTTCTTGAATGGCTCCAAAGGAAACACGGAGGACCTTGGCGGTCACCCGGCAAGCCTTGCCGCGGGGCGCTGCAACTGCCCGTGCACAAGTTCGGGATACTAGGGTACCCCTACTCTAGTACACCGACAGTCATCGAAGAAACAAAATTGTATTGCCCTCTCTACCGCAGAAGCTGAATACATTGCTGCCGACAGTTGTGCAACTCAGTTATTATGGATGAGGCAAACTTTGAAGGATTACGGTATCACCTATAGACATGTGCCTCTTCTATGTGATAATGAAAGTGCTATCAACATTGCTGAGAACCCCAAGCATCATCTCCGCACCAAGCACATTGATATTAGATATCACTTCTTGAGAGATCATGTTGAGAAGGGCGATATTCACATTGATCACATTGGGACAGATTTGCAACTGGCAGATATTTTCACCAAACCATTGGATGAAGCAAGGTTCTGTCGACTTAGGCGTGAACTTGGTATCTTGGAGCTTGACAACATTATGTGAAATCTAGTACTCATCCATGCATAAACTTAATGTCTTGTCTTGATGTAGGCATATATTTAGGGGGAGACACTCAATCCAATGAGTTCTCTCACCTTACATAATGCATAAATTGAACAAACACTCTCAAAGTTATCATAGTTTTTCAAACTAGGATACTTTAATATGATGGAGTCGTGACCATGTGCTCAAAGTTTATATCTTTGTGGTACTATGTTCCATATGCTCAAACATGGTGACCTCAGTCACCGCTTGTACAATGCTTATATGGACCCTTCTTCTTAATCATGTTTGGATTATTTATGCATCTTAGCATGGCCTTAGACGTCTCACGTTGTCCTCATTATTAATCTCATATAAACTACTTGTCGGTGTCTATATAGAATTCTCGTGTTGGCCCCCCTCCTTCACATCTCTCCCTCCTTCACATCGTCTGTCTAGTGACCGGACATCCGGTGCTCTCGCCGGACATCTGGGCTCTGTGAAAAAAAATTCCTTGCCCATCAAACCAATCATAAACTACCGTCAGTGGCCGGACATCCGGGCGCTGCTTCTCTAGTCTCTGTTTTTCACTCGCCGGATATCCGGGCCTTGCCCCGGATGTCCGGCCCGTCGCCCGCAAGTCGCGTATACCTGGGGAGGGGGTGTGGGGTTTGGGGGCAGTTCCACTCTTTCCCTTCGTCCCTCTCCTCATCTCTCCTCACAGCCGCCGCCGCCGGGCCACTACTCCGGTGCTGCCCCGCCATCTCCTCCGACCTCCAGCCCTGATCTCCTGCCAACGGACTCTTCTCCTCCCGATCTACGATTCTATCCAATCCATTTCCTGGATTGTGGCTTGAGTCTCTCGAGAGGGGCCGGTGTTCGGTGGGATTCACCTCCGGAGTTCTTCATGGCTCGTACCAAGAAGTGCGGTCCCAAGCGTCCCGAGGTGTCTTCTCGGGGTAAGGGTGCTCTCTCTTCTCATCTTTCGTTGCTTGTGACTAAATCTTATTGGGTTGCATTATTCTCCTTGTACGTCTTGCCATATCCATTACTCTCGCGTTTAGGTTCTGTTTACCTAAGCCTACAAACACCTCTATATGCACTCGGTTACTCAACTTAACCATGGGAATGAAATCTGTTCATTCCACGGTTTAATTTGGCCTATCCTTGTTCATGTTCTTTGGCTTCTTCTTTTTGAAAACCATTCATTATCTATTCCAGTTGATCGCCGGCAAGGCTCCACCGACTCCGATGAGCATGCGCGGCCCAAGAAAAAGAAGGCCACCACCAAGAAGAAGAAGCGAGCACCATCCACCAGTCCGTCGGCCTCGGATCCGGATGATGCGGACTATGTTGGAGAGGAAGAGGATGACAGTGCACCACGATAGTCTGTTGGACAGTCCAAGCCTGGTACTAGGAGGGCGCCGATGCCTCAAGTTCGTGGTTCTGCAATACCCATTATCCATGGTCGTCGCATCTCCATGGAGCTTCCTGATAGCAGAGGTCGCCCCACTCACGACTTCACAACTGTGGGGGCGGGGCAATATCTTCAGTTCCGTCGGGATGTCAATCAATATGAGATGGTGGCTGATGCTGAAGACCCTCGGTTCCGGACTCGTATGCAGCAGGATCTCTATTCCAGCTTTGTCCATGGGCGTGGCCTTGCTCCTCACTCATACTTGGATCTAAACTTCCTGTGTGATAATCCAGCCATGTTCCCTAACGATCCAGTCAAGATCATTGATGACATGACTCTTGGTCCCGCAATGACCTTCAGGTGTGATTGGTGTGAAGCTGCCATTCTACAGTTCTATGCCACATGTTTCTTTGGTCCGGACAACACTCTCACTTGGATGACCGATGATACTACACTGAGCATCACCTATGACAGGTTTGTTCAGATTTTGGGTCTCTCAGGTGTTGGCCACTGCATCCACAGTATGGATCCGGAGGGCAAGCCCAAAGGAATTGATGCTTGCATGCCTCTTGTAAAACCTCCCTCTCAGCTCACTGATGAAGAAAAAGCATATCCAGTCAATGAGGTATCCATCTTCCGTGCTCCTTTCTTCATCCTCTTTCAGTGTGTCCTTTGCACTCTATGTCCTAAGAAGGGAGATCGCTCGAGGGCTCGCAACTATTGTATTGACTTGATGGTTCATATGCATGAGAAACCCACTGTGCCTCTGGACACTGCCAACTTCATTTGGCATGAGATTCGTCTTTGTAGTTTTATTCAGACGCGCCAGTTTCCTCATGCCCCATATATTCAAGCTCTGATTGATCACACTACTCCATTTGAGGTGGTTAAGTCAGCTGTGCACTCCATTTGGAAACCTCCTCCTCACATGCGTGTGACGGCTAAGGCTTCTACTCAGCCGAAGAGGTCTGCTGGTGGGAGGACAGCTGCTCCTACTCAGCCCACTGGTTCTTCTGTTCCATCTTCCTCGACCGCTCCTCGTGGCCGTTTTGCATCATTCTTGGGTAAGGCTCAGTCTGCTATCATGAAGGCAATCACTTTCAACTGTCAGCAGAATCATGATGTTCAGAAGCGCCTTGTCATCTCCAAGAATATACTCAAACAGCGCCTTCGTGACCGTGGGAGTCCCGTTAGTGATGATGATCCTCTTCCCGCAGCTCCATCCTCGTCCACTTTCGGCTTTCCATCTCGTGCTGACTACCCCGAGTTTCTTGATGATGATGATGACATCCGTCAAGAGTAATTGAGGCTGTTTAGTTCTTCGCCCCTTTTTTACTTGTTGCTGTCAAAGGGGGAGAAGTAGTATCGTAGTAATATGGTCATGCTATGATATGTTATTCCAACCTATGGTACTTGTTCGCTTGAGACTATGTTATGATTATGTTTATGCTGCTACCTATGGTACTTGTTCGCTTGAGACTATGTTATGATTATGGCATGGGCATAAAATGTTCTCAGTCTATTTGAAGTGTTATGATGATTTTATATGTGATCGTCTCTTACTTCTTTAATTCTTTAAGTCACGTATGAAATCATACGAACTTTTGTGTTGGCCATCCTAATATATTCATCGCATGCACTCAATGAGGGGGAGCTAAAAGCAAATTGTAACTAAACATATTCTCTATCCATTTTGCTCCCATGATTATCATTGCTAAGACTATTTATTACATCTATGATACTACATGTATGATTGTCATCAACAAACAAAAACGGGGAGATTGAAAGTGCAATCATGCCCTTACATTATGTTTTTGTTGGTTATGACAATCTACATGTAGGGGACTAACAATGGCTGCCAAGTGAATCTCAGGTGTTGGTCCCCGGTTCGTCAAAATTGTGTGTGGATCAAGAGCATACGAAGTGGGTTCTCTCAAGGTTGAAGTGTTAAAATGATGTTTCGTTTTGTTTCCTTGAGTATAGGATCCCGCACTATTAAGAGGGGATCGATTGGGTTCGTAACAGACTTGCTCGAGTCAAAATACTCTTTTCTATAGGTCTCTGATCCATTCTGTCTCTGGGAGTGCCGGATGACCGGGCCGCTGTCCTCCCCCGGATGTCCGGCTCTTGCCCCGGATATCTGGCCCTCCTGTCCAGTAGGTTTTGTGTTTTTCGCCGGATGTCCGGATGTGCGCCGGATTTCCGAGCCTTCCTGTCTTGCCGGATGTCCGGGCCCCTTTCCGGATGTCCGGCCCCTTACTGCCCGACAGACTAATATGGTTCTATAAACGTTCGTGGACTCTCCGGATGTCCGGCTATCTTCCGGATGTCCGGGCTTCCCTTTTACGCCGGATGTCCGGACTTGCCCCCCGGATGTCCGGCTCCTCTGGTTCCTCTCTGTTCTGCCCTGTCTCCAAGTGGCCTGACTTGTCGGATGTCCGGCCTCTAGCCCGGATGTCCGGCCTGCCCGTTCACTTGCACTACAACGGCCATATTTGAGCTCACACTATATATATTGCCTCTCTTCCCACTAGAGAGGTTGACCACTCACTTTGAACAAACCCTAGAACACTTCTCACACTCTCTCTCATTCCTCCACACCAAATCTTAGATCCCCAAGGGATTTGGGAGCTTTGGAAAGAAGTTGTCCGATCAAGTGATAGATCCACTTCTCCTCCTTCTTTGCACCCAAGGAATTCGTGATTTGAGAAAGTCTTGAGAAAATTCCCATCGATCTTGTTACTCTTGGAGGTTGGAGACTCCTAGGCGGTAGGAGTCCTTCGGAGAGGAATCGACCGTTGTGATTACCCCAGATAAGTTTGTGAGGGTTTGGAGACCACCCCAAGGTCTACCACTAGTGGTTGAGAAATGCCTTCGTGGTCTTGTCTCAAAGGGAGAATAGGGTGAGCCTTCGTGGCGTTGGTGTGCCTTCGTGGTAACATCCACCTCTCTAACGGTGACTAGCTTCCCTCCAAGGAAGTGAACATCGGCATACATCCTCGTCTCCCGGAGTTGCGGTTATTCCTAACCCTAACTCTATACTTGTGGTTACTTGTTTCATTTGCACTTACTTACATCATATTGTGCTTGCTCACTTATATGCTTGTGTTACTTGCCTAGTACTTCGTACTTACTAGCAATTGTTAGGCTCACCTTCATATTCCGCACTATTGCCTAAAATTGCTAAGTAATAATTAAAATTTGTAATTGTACCTATTCACCCCCGCTCTAGGTCCATCTCGATCCTTTCACAGGGGAAGGGGTGCGTCTGCCCTCCCACCCCCACTATTTATAGGAAGAAGGGAAGAGGGGGCCAGCCCTCTTAGATGGATCTAGAGGGGGGTGGGGGCGGGAGGGGAAGACTTGCCCCCAAGCATGGTGGGAGGCGCCCCCTCCCCTAGGGTTTCCAACCCTAGGATCCTTGGGCCCATGGGTGGGGGGGCACGAGCCCACTAGGGGGCTGGTTCCCTCCCATATTCAGCCCATTATATCCTCCGGGGCAGGTGGCCCCACCCGGTTGACCCCCGAACACCTTTTGGTGTTCCTGGTACAATACCGATAACCCCCAAAATCATTTCGGCAACTGAAACTGGACTTCCCATATATAAATCATTACCTCCGGACGATTTTGGAACTCCTCGTGACGTCCGGGATCTCATGTGGGACTCTGAACAACCTTCGGTAACCACATACAATTTCCCATAACAACTCTAGCTTAACCGAAACTTAAGTGTGCAGACCCTACGAGTTCGGGAACCATGCAGACATGACCGAGACATCTCTCCGACAGATAACCAATAGCGGGATTTGGATACCCATGTTGGCTCCCACATGTTCTACGATGATCTCATCGGATGAACCACGATGCCGGGGATTCAATCAATCCTGTATAGAATTCCCTTTGTCCATCGGTATGTTACTTTCCCGAGATTTGATCATCGATATCCCCATACCTTGTTCAATCTCGTTACCGGCAAGTCTCTTTACTCATTCCGTAATGCATGATACCATGGCTAACTCCTTAGTCACATTGAGCTCATTATGATGATGCATTACCGAGTGGGCCCAGAGATACCTCTCCGTCATACGGAGTGACAAATCCTAGTCTCGATTTGTGCCAACCCAACAGACACTTTCGGAGATACCTATAGTGCACCTTTATAGTCACCCAGTTACATTGTGACATTTGATACACCCAAAGCATTCCTACGGTATCTGGGAGTTGCATAATCTCATGGTCTAAGGAAATGATACTTGACATTAGAAAAGCTCTAGCAAATGAACTACACGATCTTGTGCTATGCTTAGGATTGGGTCTTGTCCATCACATCATTCTCCTAATGATGTGATCCCGTTATCAACGACATCCAATGTCCATGGTCAGGAAACCACAACCATCTATTGATCAACGAGCTAGTCAACTAGAGGCCTACTAGGGACATGTTGTGGTCTATGTATTCACACATGTATTACAATTTCCGATTAATACAATTATAGCATGAACAATAGACAATTATCATGAACAAGGAAATATAATAATAACCACTTTATTATTGCCTCTAGGGCATATTTCCAATAGTCTCGCACTTGCACTAGAGTCAATAATCTAGTTACATTGTGATGAATCGAACAATCATAGAGTTCTGGTGTTGATCATGTTTTTCTTCTGGAAGAGGTTTAGTCAACGGATCCGCGACATTTAGATCCGTATGTACTTTACAAATACATATGTCTTGATACGTCCATTCTGCATCATGCTTTTATATCGATATTTATCGCATTATGGGCTTTTATTACACATTATGCCACAATACTAATGCCTTTTCTATCTATTTTACAAGGTTTACATGAAGAGGGGGAATGCCGATAGCTGGAATTCTGGGCTGGAAAAGGAGCAAATATTAGAGACCTATTCTGCACAACTCCAAAAGTCCTGAAACTCCACAGAAGTCATTTTTAGAATTTATAAAAAATACTGAGCAAAGAAATTACCAGAGGGGGGCTACCCACCATCCACAAGGGTGGGGGGCGTGCCCTACTCCCCTAGGCACGCCTCCCTGCCTCGTGGGCCCCCTGGCAGCCCTCCGGTGTCCATCTTCTGCTATATGAGGTCTTTTACCCTGAAAAAAATCAGAAGCAAGCTTAGGAAACTCCGCCGCCATGAGGCGGAACCTTGGCGGAACCAATCTAGGGCTCCAGCAGAGCTATTCTGCCGGGGAAACATCCCTCCGGGAGGGGGAAATCATCGCCATCATCATCATCAATGATCCTCTGATCGGGAGGGGGTCAATCTTCATCAACATCTTCACCAGCACCATCTCCTCTCAAACCCTAGTTCATCTCTTGTATCCAATCTTTGTCTCATAGTCTCAGATTGGTACCTGTAGGTTGCTAGTAGTGTTGATTACTCTTTGTAGAGTATGCTAGTTGGTTTATTTGGTGGAAGATCATATGTTCAGATCCATTATGCATATTAATACCCCTCAGATTATGAACATGAATATGATTTGTGAGTAGTTACGTTTGTTCCTGAGGACATGGGAGAAGTCTTGCTATAAGTAGTCATGTGAATTTGGTATCACTACAAAAAAAGACACATCCGTGACATTTTGGGCCAAATGAATTTTTTTTCTGTCATACATATGACACTTCTATGACGATAATTGTGACAAAACCCGGTATCATCATAGATGTGGTGGGCTCCTACTTCTATGACAAAAAATCATGACAGAAAATGGGCTTTTCGTCCTGGGCGGGCCGGAGACGCAGCTGCATGACATTCTTTGGGCCGTCCATGACGGAAAAAACCATGGTAGAAGCGAGGGGGAGGAAAATTTCGTGGAGTTGCCGGTTACGGTGGGAGGTCGGGGGCCGAGCGATGCGCATTTCTCTCATATACGTACGCGCGTGTGTGCGAGGCGTTGGGCTCTAACTGAACCCGAGTGATTTCACTGCAGGCTACGCGTTACTGAACGTGAGCGATCGATTGATGGCTGTTAACTGAACTCGATGGAGTGATTCCTTCGCTACTGCTGCTAACTAT
>NC_057807.1:608476796-608487655 GCF_018294505.1 Triticum aestivum | reverse complement strand
GGTGGAGTAGCGCGCGGTGGAGGCTGGATGAACAGGAGCCCATGGAGGCTGGAGGAGGTCGACGGTAGCCCGTGGAGGCTGGAGGAGGTCGACGGTGGAGATGAACAGTATCCTGTGGAGTCCCGTTTTTTGGTACGCCACACCCCTCCCAATGAACAGGACCCCCGTTTCGACTGTAGCGCTCCAACACAAGTCTGTTTCATCCGTTTTGCGGTACGCCACACCCCTCCCGATGAACATGACCCCCGTTTCGACCGTAGGAGGTCTGTTTCGTCCGTTTTGCGGTACGCCACACCCCTCCCGATCAACAGGACCCCCGTTTCGACCGTAGGAAGTCCATTTGCTCCGTTTTGCGGTACGCCACACCCCTCCCGATCAACATGTCCCTGTTCCAAACATAGGAGGTCCATTTCCTCCGTTGTGCGGTACGCTAGGCCTCGTTTCCATCGCCTGTTCCGTCCAAGACCTCCCGATGAACACGACCACACATTCCGTTCCGACCTAGCCGGTTGGCTCCCCATGAACACGACGACGACGCTGTTTCTCCGTTCTGACCCAGCCATGTACGTATGCGTGAGTAGGCGTTCGAGACCCTGCCCGTATGTACGTACGTGGCCGTATTTTCTTTCTTGCACCCTCGCCGCTGTACGTACGTGTACATGCTACGTGCACGCCTCTACATCCACCAGTATATATGTACGTACATGTTCGCGACCATAATGACAACGCTACGTACGCTTCGACCAGGTGGGTCCTGACTGCCAGACACTTCCTTGCGTGCGAAGATGTAGCTGGTGGGTCCCAGCAGTCAGGGGGGCGAATGGTTTTTTTGCCCGGACGCACTTCCTTGCGTGCGAAGATGTAGCTGGTGGGTCCCACCAGTCAGGGGGGCGAATCATTTTGTTGTTTTTTTTGCCTGGACGCACTTCCTTGCGTGCGAAGGTGTAGCTAGTGGGTCCCAGCAGTCAGGGGGGAAACGTTTTTTTCATGAAATATGGTGGCCCGTCCGATGGGTCCCCGCTGTCAGGTGGAGGAATAATTATTTTGCGCGTAATAAGGAGGCACTTCCTTGCTGCGGCCGTGGACCCAGCTGTTAGCCTCTCCATGTACAGTCCACGTCCGATGGAAGACGTTCCTTGACCACGTTGACCATGCCGCACCGAGAGCACCAGGGCGGTGGACGACGGTGAGGCCTAGGAAGGGGACGACGCGGAGCCGGGGAAGACGCGGCAGTGGATGCCCATGCGTAGAGGAGTACGAGGGTTCACTGGTTCGCTGCGGTGTGAGGCTGCCGTCACCGAAGAATAACAGGGGGTGTGGGTGAGTAGAGGGATGGCCTGGCAAGCGGTGGGAGTAGTAGGTGGCGGTGAGGCCTCCGCCGCATCGTAGCCGGCCACGGGAGGCAGGAGCACGAGGCACGACCGGCGCTGGTTTGGGCGGCTGGAGCAAGAAGACCAGTGGTTGAAGAAGCACTACGGCCGTTGGATGGAGATCGTACGGTCACTGGAGCTAGAATCGTGCATATTGACTAAGTTGACAAAGCCCTCCATCCCCGTCAACTTAGTAGGCCCACAAGTCAGCCTGCAACTATACTTGGTCCCAACTAACAGGGGGAGTATTCATTTTTTTGTGCGTAATAAGGAGGCACTTCCTTGAGTACGAAGATATAGCTGGTGGGTCCGAGCTGTCAGAGCCGACCGTGGGGAGGAGGGAGCAGGCAGTCCCGCTGGTGCTTGCTTGAGCGGCTGGAGCAGGAAGAGCAAAGATTGAAGAAGCACGACGGCCGTTGGATGGCCATCCAACAGTCACTGCTTGTGCGTCAACCTTTTTTTAGGAAAGCCTCAAATCTGTGGAAAACAGCATACATCCCATCTGCCATTATTTTTAATAATTTGCAGCCCATTTGCTAATTCTTAAGGTTTTGTTGCAGCCCATATTCTTTTTGTTAGCATTACAACCCATATTGTGGCCACGGTTAAAAACTTATACGAAATTTTTCATAATTCGGTGCGGTCCGAACTATTTTTAATCCCGAACTTTCGACTCACATTCAAACTGATTTTAAAAATAAATGTATATCAATATAAAATCCAACAAATTCTCCACACATAAAAATTAATGTAATTTAAAATCTCGAAATAAAAAAAAGATATTTGAAACTAATTTCCGGTTTGATGTGTTTTAAAAATGTACAACCCATTTCTCATTACTGATGGGCCATTTGCTCGGCCAGCCGAATGAAATCTCTCCTCGTCTTGAAAGATTTCTAGCCCAACAGGCCTGACAAAGCGACTTACTTGGCAAATCACAAAAAAACTGGGCTGTGGCCGTGGACCCAGCTGTCAGCTCTCCACGTACAGTACTCTTCCGATGGAATGTCGCTGACCACATTGACCACACCGCGCTGAGAGCACCAAGGCGGTGGACGGCGGCGAGGCCTAGGAAGGGGACGACGCGGAGCCAGGGAAGACGCGGCAGTGGATGCCCACGCGGAGAGGAGTACGAGGGTTCACTGGTTCGGCTGCGATGTGAGGCTGCCATCGCCGCAGGGCCTGGCTAGCGGTGGGAGTAGTAGGGGGCGATGAGGCCTCAACGGCAGCACAGCCGGCCACTGGAGGCAGGAGCAGGCGGTCTCCCCGGCGCTGGTTTGGGCGGCTGGTGCAAGAAGAGCAGCGATTGAAGAAGTAGCAGGACCGTTCGATTCAACTCCAACGATAACTGCTGCTAGAATCGTTTGTTGACTAAGTGGACAAGCCCTGCATACGTGTCAACATAGTAGGCCCACAGGTCAGCCTCCCAACCGGTGCGCCTGAGATGTCAGTGGGAGAAATCATTTTTTTTCGTGTAATAAGGAGGCAGTTGATTGCGTGCGGCCAGGCCAACGGAGGGAGTAGGGTGGGCCGGGGAAGCCTTTGCAGCATCACAGCAGGCCACAAGAGGAAGGAGCAGGCAGTCCCGCCGGCGCTAGTTTAGGCGGCTGGAGCAGGAAGATCAGAGATTGAAGAAGCACGGCGGCTAGAATCATGTGTTCACTGACAAAGCCTTGCGTAAACAAGTCAGCCGCCCATTTTCCATTTTTAGAATTGCCGGCCATTTTCTGGTCAGTACCAGGGTCAAAAAATTAACTAAATATGTGGGAAATTTTTGCTGGGGAACGAAATATTCTTAATCCAAAAATAAATAGCCATACTAAAACAAATTTAAAAATAAATTAGTACTATGTCATGTTAAATCCAATGAAATACGTATAAGATATCAGTGAAGAACAAAATTAAAAAAAAAACCAATATCCCATTTGCTATAATTTTTTTGGAATTTTCAACCCCTTTTGATATTACTTTTAACAGACATTGACCATACTCTTTGGCCAGGACGGAATGCATCCCTCCTCGTCTTGAAAAATTTGCAGCCCAGTAATTCGGAGAAAACAAATAGGCCTAGCTTGGGTATTCTTCAAAAAGAAATACTGGGCTACCTATTTTCCCAAAGAACTGGTGCATGAGCATTTAGCTTTATTTATTTATTTACTTATATATGTTTAGGGGACCATGAGCATGTACCTGGGCCGGATTCATGTGAGAGCCTCCCTTCCAGTTAATTATGGGCTTCTCTATTGGGCCTTCATCAGTGGGCTGCATGTTATCAACAAGTGGAAAATGTGTTCCGTACGAAAAATAGTATGAGCTACATACAGTACAGGGCACTAAAGGATCGAACCGTGCAATGAATTCCAAAACATTGTGTTTGTCGTTCTAACAACACATTTATTCAACCAATAGACAAAATATACTACTGATTGTACATTGAAAACAGCAGCAGCAGCAACCAGGGCTGGGGGTGCAACAGAAGTAGTAAGTAGGCCAGAAGAGTGAAGATGCAGCTCTCTCTTCCAAACCAAACATCAGCCATCATTACAAAAGGGCTACCAAAAAAGAACAAGTGTATGCATCAAACTAAATAAAGATCCTACTACACCAAGTGTACGCATCTAACTAACTGGCTCAGTTAGATGTTACTATTTATTAAGCTGTGGAGATTGGTTGACGGCTTGAACCAGATGGGTGCCTTATGGGGGAAACTCCAGCTAGCAGGTCGAAGTCTGATACTTGCGACCCTCTCTCCTACTTTGGGTTGCAGAGCGTGGCAGCACATATCAGGGTATGGTGCATGCAGAGACGCATGGTACGCTGTGTACACATAGTTTTTCCTGATGAACGAAACCGCGCTGCCATCATGATCCTTGCCGTCGGTTATCTCCTGGTTAATCGGATAATTCAGTCCGACAAACAGAGAGCATGTACCAAGGCTACTTACCAGCCTCCAGGCAAAAATTCCTGAAGGCCCAGAGAAGCTGGGATCCTGCTCAAAAACCTTGCAGTGACTGTGATTGTATTCCGTGAAACAACACGTCTGGTACGTGCGAACAATCATCAATCTTTCGCCGTCGTCTGATCGAGCCAGGAACCACCTGCAACTGCCATGCCGCTTTTCTTTGAAAGGTTCTGGGATTAGGAAGGGTAGGGACACCAGGCGGCCTACAACATCATATCAAGTTGGAGTCAAATAAAAAAGGGCTCTTGATTTAGTCAATCTTAAGAACAGCATGTTATGAGCATGAATATTTTTCAGTAAATGTTGACAATAATATAAGCAAGCCATCATGATATCATAGGAAAGTAACATACTGATGTAACAACCATTTGTAGCGATGACTGGAGTAGGCCAGCAATACGTCCAGCCATAGAAGGAGTCGACAGCGTAAATGAAGCCCTTGTGCTCAATGGCATCAGAGAACCATGGAGGATGTATGATCCTGTGATGGACGTGCAAATTTATCCACTTACCGCAGTGACCTGCAGATAGGCGAGACCGCGGTTGAAGAATGCAATTAGCCTAAAATCTTTATAATTCGCAGATCTTGTGGGCACTTGGCAGATTACAACCTTGAGCAAATCAAACTTGGTATCATGTTGGCTACTGTAAGATTCCGAGTATTCTGGGCCGCGGTGCCAAAGCAGTGCAGTGTTAATCAAAGGAAGGGGGATCAATCACCGGGTGTAGACCTCCACGAGCATCCAGCTACCGCGACCGTCGACGAGCACCATCCAGGACGTGTTCATGTCGACCTAGTACATACCGTTAATGTAGCTGAGGCTGACGGGGATCGAATCGCAGTGAAGGGGGTTGATGCTCGCCACCCTACGATCGTTATGCTGCGTGACACGCCGTTTCTGAAGATCAGGCGGCATCAGCAAGCAAGGAGCTGGCTTAAAAAGCTCCGGCCTGAGGGCTTTGAGTAAACGGTACAGCCCCAACGAGCACGCGGCGAGTGGCATGGTACTGAGATTGTCCACACGCGAAACAATGATCTTGATTACCTCTGTGGGGAGCGAATTCCAGCCACTCTTTCAGCGGACGCTGCTCGGTTCTGCCATTGTTAGTGCTTGGGTTTCGGATGAGGGGGGAGGCGCCTTAGCGGGGATGGAAGCTTGGACGAGATTATGTGTGGACAAAAATGGAGAAGCGAATATGTGCTGCGGGAAGTGGACATGTGATGATGACTACAGCACACCGCTTGACTTATGAGACACATACCAGCTGCGTAGGGTCATATCGATACCAAACAACTTGCTTGAGTGATCACAGTACTGGTACTCCCTACAGTACCTACTACAGTACTATGCCCTAGCTTGCTAGAGTAGAGTAGTAGAGTAGGACTCTGCTCTACTACTAGCACCGGAGGAGTAGTATATTCTAATCTAAAATAGTTACAAACTTCAATGCCCGATCATGGAACGACTACAAACCATGCTCAAACACCGTGTCTACGTGGTGTTTGGACTTATATGCAAAAAAATAGAAAGATGCCTGTGCATTGCACGGCACACCATCATCACCAACTCATTTTTTCTCTACTCCTACTCCTATAAAAGACTCAGTTGGTGATGATGGAGGCCAGGAGGCATGTTCAGCCGGGCGTGCAGCGGACGATGCAACACTATTCGATTTGTTATATAAAAAAGTAGTAGAGATAGTGACATAGGGAGGAGCACGAGGTAAGGCCTTATCTGTAAATGTGGAGAGAGGTGCGGGTATCTTTTGTAAAATTGTCATAGTTGGCTTTCTATCCGTCAGATATAGATCGGACGGTCTATATTTCAAGATGGCAGGCATACCATCATCACCAACTCGGTTTTCTATAAGAGTAGATATATATAGATGAGTAAAATGCATTCGAGGTCATCGAACTTGTGTCGAAAGCTCACTTTGGTCACTGTACTTAAAAATACGGTCAATACGGTCACTATATACGATTATAGGTGATTATACGGTCACTGTCTTACCGTATAGCTTCGTATTTTACTTTGTTGGGTCAAACATGAACATGACATCACCCTCTCTCTACCTATGTGGATCCAGTCAGTGAAACAAAAAAGAATATGCAGCGTCGAAGGAGGTCGAGCCTGCGATCTTCCCATTGATGCCCACGTACACCTACTACTGCGCCCACACAACTTCATGACAAACATGTGTAGAGCCATGCATGTTTAATTAGCACAGAACGCACTTTACACTCATGCATGCAACACTTTTCCAGCCGTCGTCAGACTACTTAGTGACAGTCGACAGCGGTCGAGGCGCGACATCGTATTGTCGCAGTTCTACGTCGGCATCGCCATCCTTCTAGCGGTGCATGTCATTGGCGTCGTCGCCATCGTGGTATCCTTTACGCGTCGCCAGTGGCAAGGCGGACGCTGGGCAAAGCCTAAATGTGTGAACCGTCATCGAGCTCATCATGGTGTCCACGATGTCAAGCTAAGGCATGTGCGGCCGCGCGTGCATGCTGATGAGCAGCTGGAACATGGCCATGTTCAAGCGAGGACACCAGGCTCAACTGCCTGTGCCCTAGACGCTGGTCGCCTCATTCCTCACTGTTGGCTGCATGAATATGCATGTGCGTGGAGCTGAAGAAGATGGTTAAGGAGGGAAGGTAGCTGAGAGGATACTATACTAGCTAGTATACCTGCTCTTGTCGGTGTACAAGTGGCGATGGTGCTTGCGCTTGTCAGAGTTCAAGTGGCGATGGTGCCTGGGCTTGTCGGAGTGCAAGTAGCGATGGCATGCGGCATGGAGTAGAGCGGCGTGCCCTGAGGAATGTGCGCCCATGGCAGAAGATGGCAAACGTCCTATATATGTATAGTTACGTAATATATGTACATACAGAGGTATAAAAACAGAAATCCTCCTACGCACAACTCTTACAAAATCTGACGTAATGTGAGAGGGGGGAAAACTGCCTACAACAGAACTGTTACGGATCGGCTCAAACTACACTAGTACGTAAGACTTTTTGTAGAACTTGCACATAAGAATAGGATTGCCGTATAAAAATAGCCCCGTGCCAGAGTACAAGAATTGTTGGATGGAGACAGAAAGGGCCAGGAACATAGACATAGCATGCAGAAGAAGCAGGAAGCCCCATCCCGCCCACGAATGATAGCATGCATGCATGCACACACGCAGCGGAGCCATCAAGCATAATAATGTCACTCTAATTGTCCAAAGCTCGATCTTGTGGTCAGTTGGATAGCAGGTTGGGCGGCGCGGGTGCGTGGTCAATGTTACTACCCCTCCGGGTCGCGTGGGCGGCGACACCGGCCTCATCGGACAGACTTGGACTCTGGGGAGCTGGGACTATCCCGCCAATGTGGACTTGGAAAACCCATGGCATATGTTCCATCCTTTACCCACCGACTCGGTGCACGGGGACTCCAAGGAGGTTCACCTGGACATACGCATTATCAAGTGCACTTAGAAAACATGTAGTGTGTGTGTGGGAGCTTATGGCCCGTGTCTTTGCCGATTTTGATTCTGTAAGCTTGTCGTTAAACTTGAGTGGCTTTCGCCGCAGTCCTTCCTTTGAACTGCTCCTCTCAGTGAGCTGATGTAAGACACTTTGGGTTTCATATCACAAAATGGAACCGGGGAGGAGCCTCCCTGTTCTTCTAAAAAATACGCATTATCAAGTTAAATGTTGATCATTAGTCTTTGCTCAATGTAATCCGCTGTCTAAGCATGTGGAGACTTCCATGCATGATCTTGCTCTATTGGAGTATCGCACATGGATAAAAGTGTATCCGTTTATGGTTTAGTCTAGAATCTTCCATGTATGAATTTTTACTACAGTACTGGTGAAAGACTTACGATGAACCATTTCTTACATCTCCTCTGCCCCCTTGCAAGTCATCCTGATTTAATCCCTCCGTCTAGGTGTATAAGGGCATGGTTAATATTACTTAATAGTACAGCCAACTGTTGACTATAAGAAAGTGCCATGTCATCTGTAGCCAACATGTATAACAATCGATACTAAAAAACTAATTCTTAAAGATCATTTCTTGCAAAGCACAATAAGTGTTATTTCTTCACAAGTTTTGGATGCAGGTTGAACAGTTGTGACGCCCCCGATTCAATCGTACACTAATCATGTACGCAAATGTGTACGATCAAGATCAGGGACTCACGGGAAGATATCACAACACAACTCTACAAATAAAATAAGTCATACAAGCATCATAATACAAGCCAGGGGCCTCGAGGGCTCGAATACAAGTGCTCGATCATAGACGAGTCAGCGGAAGCAACAATATCTGAGTACAGACATAAGTTAAACAAGTTTGCCTTAAGAAGGCTAGCACAAACTGGGATACAGATCGAAAGAGGCGCAGGCCTCCTGCCTGGGATCCTCCTAACTACTCCTGGTCATCGTCAGCGGGCTGCACGTAGTAGTAGGCATCTCCAGTGTAGTAGGGGTCGTCGTCGACGATGGCGTCTGGCTCCTGGACTCCATCATCTGGTTGCGACAACTAGAAAGAAAGGAAAGGGGGAAAAGGGGGAAGAAAGCAACCGTGAGTACTCATCCAAAGTACTCGCAAGCAAGGAACTACACTACATATGCATGGGTATATGTGTAAGGAGGCCATATCAGTGGACTGAACTGCAGAATGCCAGAATAAGAGGGGGATAGCTAATCCTATCGAAGACTACGCTTTTGGCAGCCTCCGTCTTGCAGCATGTAGAAGAGAGTAGATTGAAGTCCTCCAAGTAGCATCTCCAAGTAGCATCTCCAAGTAGCATCTCCAGTAGCATCGCATAGCATAATCCTACCCAGCGATCCTTCCCTCGTATCCCTGAGGGAGAGCGACCACCGGTTGTATCTGGCACTTGGAAGGGTGTGTTTTATTAAGTATCCAGTTCTAGTTGTCATAAGGTCAAGGTACAACTCCAAGTCGTCCTGTTACCGAAGATCACGGCTATTCGAATAGATTAACTTCCCTGCAGGGGTGCACCACATAACCCAACACGCTTGATCCCATTTGGCCGGACACACTTTCCTGGGTCATGCCCGGCCGCGGAAGATCAACACGTCGCAGCCCCACCTAGGCAAAACAGAGAGGCCAGCACGCCGGTCTAAACCTAAGCGCGCAGGGGTCTGGGCCCATCGCCCTGAGCACACCTGCACGTTGCGTGGGCGGCCGAAAGCAGACCTAGCCTAGTGGCGTTCCAGTCCAATTCGGCGCGCGCCGCTCCGTCGCTGACGTCTGAAGTGCTTCGGCTGATACCACGACGTCGGGATACCCATAACTACTCCCACGTAGATGGTTAGTGCGTATAGGCTCGTAGCCGACTCAGATCAAATACCAAGATCTCGTTAAGCGTGTTAAGTATCCGCGAACGCCGAACAGGGCCAGGCCCACCTGTCTCCTAGGTGGTCTCAACCTGCCCCGTCGCTCCGCCACAAAGTAACAGTCGAGGGCCGTCGGGAACCCAGGCCCACCTCTACCGGGATGGAGCCACCTGTCCTTTCAGCCCCCTCGTCAGAATCACTTGCGGGTACTCAATGAGCTGACCCGACTTTAGTCACCATCTGTATAGTATGTATGTATGTATAGTATATACCCGTGATCACCTCCCAAGTGATCACGGCCCGATAGTATAGCAAGGCAGACTGACAAGAATGTAGGGCCAATGATGATAAACTAGCATCCTATACTAAGCATATAGGATTGCAGGTAAGGTATCAACAGATGTAGCGACAATGTCAGGCTATGCATCAGAATAGGATTAACGAAAGCAGTAACATGCTACACTACTCTAATGCAAGCAGTATAGAGTAGAATAGGCGATATCTGGTGATCAAGGGGGGGGGCTTGCCTGGTTGCTCAGACAAGAAGGAGGGGTCGTCGGTGACGTAGTCGTCCACAGGGGCATCAGCATCGTCACGGGGGCTACCGGAGAGAAGAGGGGGGAGAAACAGTAAATACATAGCAAGCAAGTGCATAACAGGTCAACAAGCAGAGCTAGACGTGTTCTAACGCGGTATGAGGTGATACCGGTGAAGGGGGGAAACATCCGGGAAAGTACCCCCAGCGTTTCGTGTTTTCGGACAGATGAACCGGAGGTGAAATGTTGCAGGTTCGATAGGTTAGGGGTGTGTGGCGGACGAACGGATTGCGTATCCGGATTCGTCGCGTCGTTCTGAGCAACTTTCATGTTGAAAATATTTTAATCCGAGTTACGGATTAAAAGATATGATTTTTAAAAGATTTTAACAATTTTGGAATTTAATTATTTATTTAATTAATTCGAAAAAATGTATTTATGACGTCAGCATGATGTCATGCTGACGTCAGCAGTCAACAGGGGTTGACTGAGTCAACCCTGACAGGTGGGTCCCGTTCGTCATACACTGTTAACTAATTAACCTAATTAAGTTTAATTAACAGTAGTTAATTAGGTTAATTAGTTATTAGGTTAATTAACCAGGATTAATTAGATTAATTATTTACTTAATTAAT
>NC_057807.1:608469527-608475656 GCF_018294505.1 Triticum aestivum | reverse complement strand
GAGGGGCGCAGGGGGGCGGAGGTGACCGGTGTCGGGGCGGCGGGGGCCGCCGGCGATGAGGGGAGGACGAGGGGGACCGGGATCGGGCGGGGGCCGATCCGGATCGGCGCGAGGGGGAGAAAGGGGATCGGGGGGAGGAGTGGTTGCGGCTAGGGTTCCCGACCGGGGGAAGAGGTGGATAAGTGGCCGGCCGGCTGGGCCGGGCCAGGGGAGGGGGCTGGGCCAGGTGTGAGGGGGGCCAGGTGGGGAGGGGCTGGCCCAGTTGGGCCAGTGGGGTTTCCTCCCCCACTCTCTTTTGTTTTATTTTTACTTTTTATTTACTTTACCTTTTCTGTTTTATTTTAGTTGCAGTTTATTTTTTTGTTTTAGTAAATACCAAAGTGGCACCTAAATTGTTCTTACAAATTAAGCCACAACCACAAAATGCTTCATCCCTAAATAATATAGTTTAATATTTTACAAAACACAAAAGGCATTTAATAAATTTCTTTTGCTGCTGTTTTATTTTCCTTTGAGCATTTAAACATTTTATAAAAATGTGGTTTCACCTCCATAATTACCTATGTATTATTTGGTTCACTCCGAACATTTAAATTTTAGTATTTGAAAACTTTTATTGTTTGCTCGATTTTGTATTTGAAATTCGAACCGGTTTTTGAACTAACCCGAGATTAACTACAGTGACAAAGGTGACGTGGCATCATTAGTGGGGATTACTGTAGCTTAATTACCCGGGCGTCACAATTCTCCTCCACTACAAGAAATCTCGTTCCGAGATTTAAGAGGGGAGCAAGGGGGAAAGGTCTGGTTACGATAATCTAACGGATCTTCTCGAAGAAGTTAATCCCTTTCGTTGATGTCTTCAATCCTTTATTCCGATGCATCATGATAAACTGGTCATCATTTCTTCGGGAACTCCATCGTACTTACGAAAGATAAGGGCCAGCTCACTACGACATAAAGCTTTTAAGGGAAACAATCTGGGGCTAACCCATGAATTAGTATAAGATAATCTCTCGAGTTGAACATATGAAATACCTCGAGAGTAAGGTACGAAGGTACCATAATAGGCTCCAAGCGGGTGAGAAAGGGGTTCAGAGTAGCGAGAGTAAGTATCGCGTCTGATACCAGAATAGATCACTATGACGGTGGCCCGTGAATTACATACGAGTCCACGCGGGAGGAATAACTTTGGGAACAGGGGGTGTACAGGAGAGTCTGGTTCCGATCCTGTGGAACTGTGGGTTATGGGCCCACCATGTGGTTAAAAGTAGAAAGGTTGGTGACATCTTGCACGATCATGTAAGCTAGGCATGTCAGAGGAGAGTCTGAGGGTCATGTCGGCAACAACATAGGTACCAAGGGCGAGGGTCGAAGAGAACCATTTTCCTGCTCGTTGAACGAGGCGGACCAATAGGCCAGGTTCTCGTCCATCGGTGGTTACCGGAATGTCATCAACAATAGTAATAGGGTCTTACTTACAGAGTGGTACAATGAGGTGCTTACCTAAGCAGGGGATTATCACTGCTTAGATTATATAGGTCACAAGAAGGGTCAAACAGACCCATGGAAAGGAAAATGTGATCATTAGGTTAAACAGAACAATGGAAAGGAAAAATGTGTTTAAACACATATTTCGGGGGTATATCCTTCCCAAGGATAAGCAGAGCATGATATCCATGACAGGATATAATGTAGAAAACCCTTTAGGTAAGGGGAGAGAAATTTCATGACATTACCCATACAACGGTGTTCGGATAATTGAGCAAGAAACATTTAGCATTGGGCTTCGGATGTTCTTGTTGAAAATCAGAGTATCGCAGACATGCTTCGAGATAGCATTGACATGGTCTTCATGTGAAGATCAGACTTTGGAAACACGAAGGATCCATCAGGAATAACTTGTAGAATAAGTCTTACAATTTCCTCATGGATGAACGGATAACCTTGCTGAAAAGGAATCTATAAGGATAGGTCCTCCAGCCGGGGGGGGGTGCTAGGCATGACATCAGGTTACCGGGTCACCAAAGGATCAACATCATAACTCTCGGAAAGTTGTCCCAACCATCATATCTGACCAAGATTCATATCCAATTGGTGTCATGATACCTCAGACTCAGGGGGTCCGAGAGGAAAAGGTGCAACACAAATCGACGAAATGACATTGCAAGATTCTCGAGAAATGAACTATGGGAGCGGGTTTCTGAAGCAATAGTTCATCATTAAACTAAGGAGGGGATGAGAAGGTGGCTGATGGGCTCAGCGACAATTCATCGAGAATTCCAAACGGATGGATTTCCACGATAATGTGAACAAGAAGATGACATTTGTCAGCTCAAATGGTATAATGATGTATGCTCGAGGAAAACATACACAATTAAACATTGGTTGAAAGGTGCACCCGAAATATGGGCTGGGTTGCACGACCAACGTCGGAATGGTGATTCAATAATCAATAGTCTAAGAATTTCACTTCAAAGCAAGAGGCTTGCTAGAAGTTTTGAATTCACACGTCATAGCTCAATTGTCGGTATTCCGGTTGAAAACAATACGGGGGCCAAGGAATGAACGAAGATGGCAAGAAGTATTATGATATCAAGAATTCTTAAGAGGTGGTGAAATTCTCACCACATTCTTGACAAAAAGAGATGGTAATACTTCCGAGGTAAGGAAGATCAACTGCTGGGTAGCAGGGATCTCAAGGTTTACACAAAACACGAACAAGTTGTGTTGAACGGAAGGCAATAAAGTGGTCGATGAGAACAGGAATCATCGAGGGGCAAGGATGGTATTACCCATCATGAATTCAATTGAATTCCTAGAAGAGCTCATAAGGTTGATGATGATCACGACACAATTGTCGAGAGATTTCATGCAGATGTAATCAATCAGCGACGACATCAAGCCGAAGGAATGATGAAGCAAGAGGTTATTGGAACCACAGTTACGACACAAACTCGAACTCAAGCTTGTTGTTTAAGGTGAAAAGGTATGACGAGGAAAATCGACGTAAGCTTAGCTATCGTCGCAAATTGGTGCTCCGAGAATAAGGACCAGGTAGCACAGTTTGAAATCATCAAGATAATGATATAGCCAAACAGGCTAGGAATGGCGTGATCGGGTACAAACTCGTACTTATAGAAGCTTACTGGAGAGTTGTTGAACCGTAGTGCAGACTCGGTTCAGTTATCGGTGTCTTTGAGTGTCTAATAACTCAGAGCCCGTGGAAAAATTGGAATCAGTGGGAAGGTAGCACTTGATGAAGAACTCATAAGAAGTTATGCAGTTCCATGATAATCTCGAGATTCCAGGGGGGTAATACTCGACGACAGATCAAAGTAGAGGTTGGAATAGGGTATTGCTTTGTAGAAGACAAGTGCTTAAACTTGTCCGAGAAAAGGTATTTACAGGAGAACATGGTCAGAACCACGATTGCAAAAGGCCGGATCCCAGATATAAGAACTTATACCAAGGGAATAATTAATTTAAGAGAAGCTTTAATGATAAGATCTACATCGTGTCCATGGGCATGAACACAGAGTTGAAGGTCGACTCCCACTTCTCCAATGCATACCCTTTCATTCACTTCTCGCTTTCGATGAAGTTATAGCGTTGAAATTTTATCTGGCAAAATACCAGAAGAGTAGGACTCGTGAAAACTTTCGAGTTCACACATATTAAGGAAGGCATAGGTTCAACCCATCGGGGCATCTTAGAATCCTATACCAGAATCTTTTAGAAGTAATTAACTCAAGCTCGAAGGCAGAGCATGGTTGAGAAAGCAGACGATACAATTTACCAAAGGCATTATGTATCCGAGAAAAGGCTCACAAGTTTATTGAATATGAAGGGCGTTGTCAGATAAAATCCAACAAAGGATCTGGTGGTCCACAAGGGATCTGACGTGAGCATCGGTACTCAACTAGAGGAAGCAGATTATAGAAACAACTGACTAACTCAATTGTCAAATGCAAAGGAATTATGATTTCCAAATCAAGGGATCAGAAGCAATGCTCTGATTAGGGGTGGATAAGTTGAATAGCCGTAGGGTACAATCAAAGACAATTGGATTGGTCGAGAACCAATTCCAGAAAAAAAATGGCAGCTCAGCCGGAAAAGTAATTTATAAGGATCAATGATGATTGTGTGTATTCGCAAACATATTGAGTCAACAGACTCAAAATGATAATGACAAGGAATGTCAATAAGATTTCTATACTTATGGGATTAATCATAATGAAAGCAAACAAGAAATTCCAGAGCAATAGGTTGCTGAGGATTTTCGGAATATCGGGTGGTATTTCGAAGACTTTTGTGTAACACATGAACAACTGGGGGATGGGCGGATACTCGATAAATGCGAGAATTAACCGTAGGGGTATTCAATTGACAAGAACAGCAAGGCAGTAAGCTCAAGGGATTATCGAAACCACGACGAGTTTTTCAGGGTATCTTGTAATAACAAGACCACTGGGGATGGATGTAAGAATAACAAATGCAAGTAGTTATCCATAAGGGTTTGCGGTGGAAGGTGAATTGCAAATGCGATGAACACAAGTTCTCGGGTTAACAGCGGAGAGTATCTTCAGGGTCTTCTGGTGCAGCAGACGATCATCAGTAATAAGGGGCTCTCCGAGTGAAAATGTTAACGAGATCCTAATGTTAGATTTAGTAAAATTCATTTAACCGAATAGAAGAGATGTCAGAGTCCCAGAGTATAGGTCAAGAAATAAAAGATCCTAATACCACCCAATGGCGACGTGTGCCCGTAAGACACACAGTCATGTTAGTAAAAGTTTTGTAAAGTCTAGACTCGACTTCGGCCAAGGAGTTGAAAAGGGGATTCCTACAGGCAGTCGGCTCTGATACCAACTTGTGACGCCCCCGATTCAATCGTACACTAATCATGCGCGCAAATGTGTACGATCAAGATCAGGGACTCACGGGAAGATATCACAACACAAATCTACAAATAAAATAAGTCATACAAGCATCATAATACAAGCCAGGGGCCTCGAGGGCTCGAATACAAGTGCTCGATCATAGACGAGTCAGCGGAAGCAACAATATCTGAGTACAGACATAAGTTAAACAAGTTTGCCTTAAGAAGGCTAGCACAAACTGGGATACAGATCGAAAGAGGCGCAGGCCTCCTGCCTGGGATCCTCCTAACTACTCCTGGTCGTCGTCAGCGGGCTGCACGTAGTAGTAGGCATCTCCAGTGTAGTAGGGGTCGTCGTCGACGATGGCGTCTGGCTCCTGGACTCCAGCATCTGGTTGCGACAACCAGAAAGAAAGGAAAGGGGGAAAAGGGGGAAGAAAGCAACCGTGAGTACTCATCCAAAGTACTCGCAAGCAAGGAACTACACTACATATGCATGGGTATATGTGTAAGGAGGCCATATCAGTGGACTGAACTGCAGAATGCCAGAATAAGAGGGGGATAGCTAATCCTATCGAAGACTACGCTTTTGGCAGCCTCCGTCTTGCAGCATGTAGAAGAGAGTAGATTGAAGTCCTCCAAGTAGCATCTCCAAGTAGCATCTCCAAGTAGCATCTCCAGTAGCATCGCATAGCATAATCCTACCCGGCGATCCTTCCCTCGTATCCCTGAGGGAGAGCGACCACCGGTTGTATCGGGCACTTGGAAGGGTGTGTTTTATTAAGTATCCGGTTCTAGTTGTCATAAGGTCAAGGTACAACTCCAAGTCGTCCTGTTACCGAAGATCACGGCTATTCGAATAGATTAACTTCCCTGCAGGGGTGCACCACATAACCCAACACGCTTGATCCCATTTGGCCGGACACACTTTCCTGGGTCATGCCCGGCCGCGGAAGATCAACACGTCGCAGCCCCACCTAGGCAAAACAGAGAGGCCAGCACGCCGGTCTAAACCTAAGCGCGCAGGGGTCTGGGCCCATCGCCCTGAGCACACCTGCACGTTGCGTGGGCGGCCGAAAGCAGACCTAGCCTAGTGGCGTTCCAGTCCAATTCGGCGCGCGCCGCTCCGTCGCTGACGTCTGAAGTGCTTCGGCTGATACCACGACGTCGGGATACCCATAACTACTCCCACGTAGATGGTTAGTGCGTATAGGCTCGTAGCCGACTCAGATCAAATACCAAGATCT
>NC_057807.1:608468188-608469334 GCF_018294505.1 Triticum aestivum | reverse complement strand
ATCATATATACCCGTGATCACCTCCCGAGTGATCACGGCCCAATAGTATAGCAAGGCAGACTGACAAGAATGTAGGGCCAATGGTGATAAACTAGCAACCTATACTAAGTATTTAGGATTGCAGGTAAGGTATCAACAGATGTAGCGACAATGTCAGGCTATGCATCAGAATAGGATTAACGAAAGCAGTAACATGCTACACTACTCTAATGCAAGCAGTATAGAGTAGAATAGGCGATATCTGGTGATCAAGGGGGGGGGGCTTGCCTGGTTGCTCAGACAAGAAGGAGGGGTCGTCGGTGACGTAGTCGTCCACAGGGGCATCAGCATCGTCACGGGGGCTACCGGAGAGAAGAGGGGGGAGAAACAGTAAATACATAGCAAGCAAGTGCATAACAGGTCAACAAGCAGAGCTAGACGTGTTCTAACGCGGTATGAGGTGATACCGGTGAAGGGGGGAAACATCCAGGAAAGTACCCCCAGCGTTTCGTGTTTTCGGACAGATGAACCGGAGGTGAAATGTTGCAGGTTCGATAGGTTAGGGGTGTGTGGCGGACGAACGGACTGCATATCCGGATTCGTCGCGTCGTTCTGAGCAACTTTCATGTTGAAAATATTTTAATCCGAGTTACGGATTAAAAGATATGATTTTTAAAAGATTTTAACAATTTTGGAATTTAATTATTTATTTAATTAATTCGAAAAAATGTATTTATGACGTCAGCATGATGTCATGCTGACGTCAGCAGTCAACAGGGGTTGACTGAGTCAACCCTGACAGGTGGGTCCCGTTCGTCATACACTGTTAACTAATTAACCTAATTAAGTTTAATTAACAGTAGTTAATTTGGTTAATTAGTTATTAGGTTAATTAACCAGGATTAATTAGATTAATTATTTACTTAATTAATTGATTAATTAATTAATTAATTAGTTTTTATTCATTTTCATTTTTTTTCTTTATTTATATAAATCTCATTTTCCTTTTCTTTTTATTTAAAAGTTCTGTGGGGGGGTGGGGCCCCAATGTCATAGGCCCCAGGGGGCCAAACGGGCGTACGGGCGTGCGGGGTGGCCCGTTCGGGCGCAACCCAGGGGGACGCGGGCGTGGGCGCCCGCCCGATCCCGCGCCGGCGTGGCGGAGGG
>NC_057807.1:608433728-608467249 GCF_018294505.1 Triticum aestivum | reverse complement strand
TTAGTTGCAGTTTATTTTTTTGTTTTAGTAAATACCAAAGTGGCACCTAAATTGTTCTTACAAATTAAGCCACAACCACAAAATGCTTCATCCCTAAATAATATAGTTTAATATTTTACAAAACACAAAAGGCATTTAATTAATTTCTTTTGCTGCTGTTTTATTTTCCTTTGAGCATTTAAACATTTTATAAAAATGTGGTTTCACCTCCATAATTACCTATGTATTATTTGGTTCACTCCGAACATTTAAATTTTAATATTTGAAAACTTTTATTGTTTGCTCGATTTTGTATTTGAAATTCGAACCGGTTTTTGAACTAACCCGAGATTAACTACAGTGACAAAGGTGACGTGGCATCATTAGTGGGGATTACTGTAGCTTAATTACCCGGGCGTCACAACAGTTGAACGCTTTAGTTTGCAAAAGATACCTTTTTATCTATTTCACCCATATGTTTGTGAGCTCTAGAGATGAGATAATATCCGAAGAAACCTATCGATACCCGTTACACATGAGATGACCCCCACATCCTTTGTCAAATTAAACAACTCCCCGATCAATGCATTTCACTCTTTGGTGCAAAGCACGGGCACCTTACTACTATAGATTAGTATGACCAAAAATTGAACTAACATTATATATAGTACGGTAAATACTGATGCATGTCACCTAAAATTATATCATTCAAAACTATGTTCAAATACGAATCCAACGATATAGTTTTTTTGACATGCACTAACATTTTGTCAGTTAAATCTTCAGTCAAATTCAATGGGGGACTAATAAACCACGACCGATGTTGTACAAGTGTAGAGGGCGGCGCTGCACGGGAGTCTCACCTCTCACCCCGCCCATGGCGTGGCAGTAAAGCCGTCATATCACAAAACCCAACCACTCCGAGTAATAAATGGCCTGGTAAAATAAACGGACAAGCAACCATCACATCCCTCCGTCTTTTTTGCATTTCATCTCTCTGCATTTACTTTCTCCGGTTCATCTCCCACACTAGATCCCTAGCTACTACTCCTAGGGCCAATTCTTTTGGCGGCTTCCCCAGCTTTTCCCACAAGATTAGTCACAGTGGAGAGTAACAATACGGCGCCTCACTCATTTATTTGGGCTTCTAAACTACTACTCCGTCCTGGTTTATTCCTCACCATTGTAATTTGTGCTAAATTTTGACCAAAGATTTAACTGATAAAATGTTACTCAAAACACTTAGGCGCGGTGCATCTAGGTGTGTAAGTCATCTTACGAAAACCAAATAATCCCAAAACACTTAGGCGCGGTGCATTAACTTCTACCCTGTTTCTTGTTTCTTGACATATCAACCAATAAGAGATAAAGAGTGTGCATGCTTTTAATGACTTGAGATATCAAACACGACATGCAGTGGTTAGTTCGTGCAATACTATTAATTAGCAAATAAACATTAACGTTTCTCGTTTTCTCCTCCTCCTTGGTCACGGTGCACAGCCTAAGATGACTTACTCACCTAGACGGATGGAGTAGTGCATGTGACATGCACTAACATTTCATTAGTTAAATTTATGATCTAAATTTGACACAGATTACAATGGGGACCAATAAACCAGGACAGAGGTAGTAGTTATGGGATTACTAATCTAGAAGCCTAAAAGAACTGGCCCCTGGTACTCCTACTAGTAGTAGTACTCAAGTTGTAATTCCAATTGCACGGCACAACTTGTTAGGCAAAAAATTCGATACATGGTGTAGGAAGTGGTTTGGGAATTTGCATGCCTTTCCAACCAGTGAGATGCTCCGTACAAAGTACGACAGAGAAATAACCACATAGAAGGAAGCTAAAAGTAAACAATCAAACGAGCATTTTTGCATTTGTTTTGCATTGAATCGTTTCACAAGCTTGACTAGTGTTGTTTTCCTACTTTTACAAAAACCGCATCGTAATGTTAAAACGTGCATTTGCACGTACATAAGTAATAGTAGTACTCCCTCCATCTAGGTGTACAAGTCTTCCCTCCTTCTTGGTCACCATGCACAACCAAAGATGACTTATTGACCTAGACGGAGGGAGTAGCACAGTCTGCAAGCATATATCGAGAGAGACGTGTAGTCCGATAGTATATAGTAAAGTTTGTGCTACATGCACGTACTTGCAAAATGCGTAATAATACACAACGTTTCCAAACTTTCCCTTTTACATACTTAATTAAGGACGTTAAAAATACCTGAACGTTCGGGATTTATCATTTGCGTCCCAAAACTAATGAGATCGCCTTACGAAACAAAAATTATACTCCTCCTAAAAGCCACGGCGCTTGCAGGAGCGCTTGCGGCGCGCCACGAGTGCCCTGGTGCGCGGCCGTTTCCCAGCGCGCCGACACAACGCCTCTTCCTCAGCCTCGCAACTCACGAGGTGCTGATTGGCGGCTTGCCGGCGAGCAAGCACGATCTCACCGGTGTGGTGATCCGACGCCAACAGGTACTCCTCCTGGCTGGAAGCGTGCACCTGGTCCACGTACCGCCAAGCGTAGATGAGGCGCTTGGGCCCGACTGCACTCAGGGCGTCGGCACGGTCGTCCTCCGCCACCCTCGTGGCCCTCGCACGAGCCTTCTGCCAAAGAACCAATTGCTTGACTCTCTCGCACGTGACATAGATCTCCCAGAAAGCTTGTTGCGCGGTGCGCTTCTCTTCCTCGGCCTTCTTCTCCGCCTCTATTTTGGCGCGCTCTGCTGGAGGCAAAGCCTCCCACAAGGCGACATCCATTTCTTTCCAAAGCTTCTCAAGGCTGGGGGGCTCGGCGGGTGGCACGGAGTTCTCCTCGTAGTAGGGAGCCGACACGTCCTCCGACGCGCGTGCTGGCGAGATTGGGAACGCCGATGCATCCACCTCGACGCGTCGCGGTGAGGAGCGGAACACCGACGCGTCCTCCTCGACTAGTGGCAGCGAGGAACTGAAGGGGGACGCGTCGCATCGCGGCGAGGAGCGGAACGCCGACGTGTCCTCCTCGACTAGTGGCGGTGAGAAACGGAACGGTGACACGTCGTGTAGCGGCGAGGAGCAGAACACCGACACGTCCTCCTTGACTAGTGGCGGCGAGGAACGGAACAACGACACGTGACCGTCCGTGCGGTGCAGCGAGGGGCTCCTAGGGCTTGGGAGGGGCGATGCCATGGTGGTCGACGTGAGAGGGAGGGGGAGGAGATAGCGATGAACGTGAATGTGAGGGGGAGGAGATAGCGATGTCGTGGGAGGCGCAATATTTATAGCGAGCAATAGCACACCTACGTAAGATATGGACTGAGCTGCACTGACTTAACTGCATGTCTAGTTGCGTCACTGACATGTGGGATAGTACACTGCTGGGCCCTTATGTCAGTGACCCAATGCACCTGAAGTTAAGTAAAAGCTACGTGGGCATATTTGTTGGAGTAAATTATGGGGGAGCGAAGGGGTGGAAATATTGCTGGTCACAACGGATTGGACGAGCGTGGGGGGAGGAGAGTCATGCATCCAGATTTTTTCACACAGGATGGAGTGGTGGGACCGCCAGAGGGAGAAGGAGAGTTTGGACGGCATATTGTTTCCACACATGGAGAGGAAAAGATTTGGAGACGAACGGGCTTCCTGCAGGTATGGGGAACGGTGCATAATAAGTCATCTTGCATGCGGGGCTAGGTATAGTCTCAAGTCATTAAAAACATACACGCCCCACACATGTTCATATTTCAAGGTGCACTAAATTATTGCATGTGATGATTAAGGCTGGCCATCATGGTGGTATCTTAGCTGGTATCATGCACACGGGAATAGAAAACATGCTGATGTGGCAAAGAATTAAAGAAGAGAGGGGGGTTAGAGTAACTAGTGTTCATGCATGCATTGGTAAACACCATTTTTTGTGAAGAACGACAACATTAGTTGAGTACTTTTGCAGACTTCAAAAACTATTCCACCGCCTCTACTATCTTGCTAAGAGTAGGTGAAATTTTTGAGTTGAGCCCTTTAAACTAGAAGGGAGGTAGTGGTACTCTAATAACTAGGTGTGTAAGTCATCTTACGAAAACCAAATAATCCCAAAACACGTAGGCACGGTGCATTAACTTCTACCTCGTTTCTTGTTTCTGGACATATCAACCAATAATACTAGCCACAGTGGGAGTAACTTCAGCAGTAATATCGAGTCCAACTCAGCAAATTTGCTTATGTGGCAGTGAGTTAATGAGGAGAAAGATAGTTATAGTAACTTAGCTAGTTACTGTAACATCACATATCCCAATGCAATATGAGTCTATAACCTAATAAATGAAGCTTTGCATGTTACCACACTTATGTTACAACCCACTATGAAGGTAGTAACATAGTCTAGGGATATGTGTATGTTACTAGTATATGTTACTACCCATTGTGGCTAGTCTAAGAGATGAGGGTGTGCATGCTTTTAATGACCCGAGACTATCAAACATGACATGCGTGGTTAGTTCATTGCATCCAATACTATTTAATTAGCAAATAAACATTAATGTCTCTTGTTTTCCCCTCCTCCTTGGTCACGGTGCACAACCTAAGATGACTTACTCACCTAGACGAAGGGAGTATCAAAATTCACAATGTCAAATCAATATTTTTACACTCATTATAAAACGTAGTTCTTATACTCATTATAATCAGTATTGTAGATATTGATATTTTTAGTATAAATTTGGTTGTGGGATTTCATTGATGCCTGTCAAAGCGTGGAGGAAGCGGAGCTTAGGGCTTGCATTGCCGGTATCTACATAGGTATTTCTCTTCATAATCATGTAATTTTAGAGACTGATTGCGCTTTTGTGGTAGCGTCTCTTGCATCGGGGGACTATGACAGGTCTGCTATGCGTGACCTGAAGATGAAAGCGTTGAGCATCTCGAAGTTGATCAACAATCTTCAATTGTCAAAGATTAGCCGTCTGGCCAATAAGGTGGCACACTTAATCGCTAAGTATAGCTTTGACAATAGATTAGATGTTATTCTTGTAAATAACGTACCACCCTGTGTGGTGAATATTGTATCGAATGAGTGTACTGGTGTGGCTGGTTAATTAATACTCCCTCTGTTCCATAATGTAGTGCCTATAGATTTTTTCAAAAGTCAAACATTACAAACTTTGACCATATTTATGGAGAAAAGTAGGCACATCTAGAATACAAAATGCACATCATTGGATACATCATAAGTTATATTTTCAGAATGTACATGTTTGGTATTGTAGGTGTAGAGAGTTTTCTCTATACACTTGGTCAAAGTTGACAAAGTGTGACTTTCTGAAAAATCTATAGGCACTACATTATGGAACGGAGGGAGTATAAGGTGGTGTTCAAAAAAAGTATATATTTGGTCAAACACTTTGCAAACGGTTGACGGGAGTAAAAAGGACCAGAGGGAGTATCATGCATGCAGAGTAGGCAAAAAAATTTGCTCATTTATAGCCGATCGAAGTCTCAAAGGGCGCGACCGCGCGAGGGAGGCAAAGGTCGTGGGAGGCGCGACGGTTGACGGAATTAAGTGAAGTTACATCCACACGCCGGCATGGCGTGCGAACAGGCAGAAGCTATACTGTCAGGCTACGATATGGGTCTAGTAGACATGACATCTAGTGGGTCCTGCATAGTTCTCAAGAACTGTTTGGGCGCTTGGAGCCGTTTATCCACCGGGCAAGCCAGCAACCCCACGCCGTTCGCACGCCCTACTCGTCCCCGTCTTCTACCTCACAATAGTTCGCTCCCAGTCGTCCCGTCCTTTCACATTAGTTCGCTCCCAGTTTTTGCGGGGTACAACAGTTCAACTTCTCCTAACCCTCCTCCAAAATCCATGGCCTCCCAAATCTCCATGGTTGCCGCTGAGTACCAGGTTAGAGCCATCACCGGCGATCAGTTCATCGTCATCTACACACGTGGATCCGCGAAGGTGAAAGCATGGCTTGCTCGCTTCCTACACATGTTCAACAGTTCAACGGATGAGTGGGTCGCTGGGCTAGATGTTGAGTACACCATAGTCCTGGGACGAGAGAAGGATCTAAAGGAAGAAGAGAGGAAGAAGCCCGCCGTGATCCAGGTTTGCGTACATAACGTTTGCTTGGTCTACCACATATGCCATGCCGACGTTGAGTGCCAGGATTTTAAGAACTTCCTCAAGGACAAAAGAGTGAAATTCTTTACTGTAGGCTTTAAGAACGACAGGGATGTCCTGCGTCGAATAGGTCTCGTTGTAGGCCAGCCCTTCGATCTCCAGAAGGCAAGCCTGGTGTCCTCCTCTCAACCTTCAATGCTAACCCTGGTAGCAGCCATGATTGATCCTTCGTACGCTAAACTGAAGAAACCTCATCACGAGTTTCATCATGCATGGGAGTCGAAGACATTAGATGAAGATCACATCCTGTACGCAGCAATGGATGCCTACCTTTGTTTAAATATCTACATGGGTTGGATGAAGAAGCAGAGCCCAGTGTCCGGTTCAAGCAAAGAAGCGTCAGCGAAGAGGAAGAGGAAGAGGGACGAGGATGAAGTCGAGGACATGGACTCGGACTCCGAGTAGGTGGCAGTGCCGTCGCTCATCCTGGTTCTACTGCAGTGTCAAGCGTACTAGTTGCTTAGTTTATTTTCAAGGGTGTGTTGTGCTGAGGCCCCAACAGAACTATGTTTATGTTCTTTCTCGTTATTTGAACTCTTTAGTACGTAGAGTAGTACTAGTACTATGTCTTACTACTGTTCTTCTTGCAGTTGGTACTACTGCTCGTACCTTCGTGTTCCTACTGTACTTAATACGTTCGTACTAGTAGTATAATTTGGGTCAGTTGATTTGTGAAAGAAGTTCGACGGAGCGAAGGAAGAAGACAACAGAAGAGGTGGAAGAAGCCCTTCTAGCCATCCATGTTGCATCAAACGGCTCACATGAGTCGACTGACCCAAATTGCTCCTTCAGATTGCAGGATCCACGTCGCATTCAAGGTCTCGAAGGTAGATTCCGCGTCCGCACCCGGTTTGTAGGCTCGACGCGCGCGCGACCGGCTTCCGCCGCGACAACCACCATGCGCGCCTCCTCCGCGTGGGCGGAGACGACAATGACACGGTAGTTCCTCCTCGCTGGCGTGCTGGAGCACGGGCTCATCCTCCTCTTCGTATGCTGCATGGATAGACGCGGCTCCACCAGCTGCTCGCGTGCTTGGCAGCGCGGCGGCATGGCGACGAGGGACTGCAGACGACGTGAGCGGGCGAGCCTTCGGCTTCATGGCACAGGGCTGGCAACCACACGGCGGTGATGGGCGAGAAATTATTGTCCGGAGCAGGCGGGCGCTGGCATGCGCAACGCCGGCGGCGGCATATTGATGAGTGCGCGTATGGGAGCTTACTTTAGTTTTATATGAGGTTGGTCAAACTTAAAAGAAAACAGTACTAGTACACGTAAACATTAGACTTAGGCAGCGCTTTTATTAATTTTTTTTGAAGTTAGTACCACAGCCATGATACGGAATCCTGTACAAGCGCGTGAACCGCGGCCGCGCGGTCGATCGAACGGTGTGTCGCGGTGTCGTGCTCGAAGGACATCCACCAAACCTTTTTGTGTGTGTGAAAACAATCCTCGAATATTACTCAACTTTTTTTCCTGGGAAAGTTCTTGACGCTGCAATATTTCCATATATTTGAATTTAGCTCCAGTTTGTGTTTATTTGGATTTGGACGTTTTAGGTGAGCCCTAGTTTTTTTAATACTTATTTTGTGTGTGTGACTATGAGAGAACGTGTGTATGTGTCCATATGTGTGTTGTGGCGGAAGGGCAATATGGAGACGGTGTGCGTGTGATACAGACATAGAGAGTGTGAATGAGCAAATGATCATGCATGAGTGAGACATAGACAGATGCCGATACGTTGTGTATACATGAGAGAACGGTCTTCTAGTTTACTTGTGTGTGTGTGTGTGTGAGAGAGAGAGAGAGAGACAGAGAGACAGAGAGAGAGAGAGAGGAGCATCCGTAACACAACAACCATCTCTCTCAATTCGTCCGTCCCTCGCACGATCGCATGCAACATATGCATCAACGCGCACATTTTGACACCCTCACTCGGCCGCTGCCCACCTCAAGGCCCGCACAATCTCTTCGTGAATACCCATTTCTCTCCTTAGGTTTGTTTTCGCTCAATATCTGACACACACACACACACACACACAGCACAACGCACACACACACACACACACTCCCCTGAGCACACAATTCATCCCCATCCAAGGTTATACGGCTACCACTCTCGCTTGTGCTTCCTTGCACCCTAACATGCACAACACCTCAATGTTCAAAGAGGGCATCGAGCAGATCGAAGACGGCGACCACACCACACTAGAGAATGCGGGGTCATTTGGAAGTAGGGTGATGTGACGACGGCTGACTGACTCCTCCCCCCACCCTCTCTCTCTTGCACAAAATTACCAATCCCTCTCTCCCCCGCACAAAATTATCAATCCATCAACCCATGAGATCGTTCCCCTCTCGTCCATGTTTTTCCAGATCTCTCATCAAACATGTTGTCTCTTCTCCTTCCACGTACACAGAATCACGTATATTACATGTCTCCATCTTTCTCACAGACCTAAATTCTTCCTCTCTCTTTCTCTTTCTCTCTCTCTCTCTCTCTCTGTCTCGTTAGGTTTGTCTCCTACTCTCTCGTCCACATACATACAATCTTTCCCCCCCTATCTGCTCCATCTTCAAAAGCTCTCTTTGCACGTTTCATTCACACAATGGGATATGTCAAAATGTTGCTTCTAAAATGGCTGATGTAGAGTTTTGGTTGTTTTTGTTGCATCCTACAAAGTAATAACTATGAAATGCATTTAGATTCTCATTTGACTAGGATTATGTGAGTTTGAGCATGTTGTGAAGTACTATAGACCTTGTATACATCTTGGGATTCGACAATGATTGTAACTATTGAATTGTATAGACCATTACATTCGAAGTCAATAGCCTAATATATTTATTTCACAATTTCAACAAATGATTAGTTCACTACAAACTAAGAAAACAAATGTGTACTCCCTCTGTTTTTATTTTAGTCCACGTATTAGCATTGGTCAAAGTCAAGTTTTGTAAACTCTCAGAAAGCTTATAACAAAAAATATTAACATATACAATAACAAATAAATACCATTAGATTCATTATTGAATGTACTTCCACATCATACATATTTTTTATGGTAAATGTTTATATTTTTACATAAACTTGGTCAAACTTTAGGAAGTTTGACTTCGGTCAAACCTAATATGCAGAGTTTACTACTACTACTCGCTAGTTGCTTAGCCGAATCACTCAACACGCCACACGGGGAGTCCAGTGTTACAAAATTTTGAGGTCGGCGGGAAAATCTCTTGCGACCCTGATTCGAGCAGTGGCAAGTTACCATCATAGCCTTCGGAACAGGCCTACGGACGACGCTTGGTAGGGGGCTGTTTTCGTAACTTCAGGTTCACCCTACCCAGCCAGCCCCACCCCGGCACCCAGAGTAGTACACCTGAATACTCCCCATTTTCTATCCCCACCCCAAAATAGACTTCTCCACGGCACCGCAGCCTTCGTGCTCCTCCCCTTTACATCAGCGCACTTGTCCACCGCAGCGCAACTGCCTCATCGACGACCTCGTACGCCGCACTGGAGCCGGTCCACTGTCCTTGTCATAGACAGAGCCTATTCCCCGGCATCGTCTTCCACGGTCTCGGATCTGCTTCTCGGAAGCCGACGCCATGCACAGAAGTACCACCGTCGTGGACAAGGAACTGACTCCCGTTGCCGACCATGACTCACAGAGGCCGCCGCGACCATCGTTCTCCTCCTCGATTGGTAATGTGTGTATTGAATCACTTAGCAGTACATGTGCAGTTCCAATTTTGTTCATACCTACCCTTCAATTTTCATGGGTGCTATTGTTCCCGTAAAAGTAATTGGTTATAGCCTCCATTGTCCAACAGAATATCAGCTTGTAATTGTGCGTCGCTCCTTTATCGCGCTGTGCTTGGGTAGGTTTTTCATCTGCAACTAGCAGTGTGGCAAATGATGGAAAGGTTTTTAGAACTAGCAAGATGCCCATGCGTTGCACACATCAAGATGCATTTGTATGAGTAGTTTATCTTGTGGGAGAAAAGGATGAACGAGGGAAGGCCTTATTTGCAAATCTGGAGAGGGGTGTGGGTATCTTTTTTATCTATCTATGCTGAGAACTATCCTCTACTCTCTAGTATCTACTTCTCGATCTCAGCACTGTAAATGCTTTTTAAAGCACCGCGCGTTCCGATTCTGTTGGAGATGCTCTAACATGGCAGACGAGTGCTTTAATGTTGCCCACACGATGAGCGAGTATTACTAGTAGTATTTTTCTTGCCATGTTGAGATTTTAAAACCATGAGTGTGAACATGCAGAGGAGCAGTGAAGACCAAACACGGGATATTCGGGACATCTTCAAGGAGTGTGGCAAGTTAAAGAGGAGCTGCACCGAACCTGTAAAACGAGCTTTGGTAAGTAACACCCTTTCAATTACTTTCGTTTAGCCTCGTGTTCTTCGATGTGTATATGTTGTAGTTTCTGTTTCTCTTAAGCGTGGTGTTCTTCGATGTGTAATAAGAAGAGTCTTAATCGTCCTAATGCTTTCGTTTTTAACTTGATGTAGGAAGTGGGTGTTCTCACCTTGTAGTCTGTTTTTATATTTCTTTTCCTTTTGAATTCACTTCTCCGAGTTCTGTTTATCTGGCTTCTACTAAATGGATCTAGGTTTCTCTGAGTATTGATCTAAAAAATAAGTAACTTCATGTCAGGATGCAGTTCCTGCGAGGAGGGAAGTATGGTCAACCTCGAGATCATGTTTCCAAAATGAAGCTGGATTACACACAAGGTGCCAGTTCCCTAATGATGCTGGATTAGACACAAGGTGCAAATTCCCAGATGATGCTGGATTACACACAATCCAGGTGGAGTCGTCAGCTATTCGTGTCCTCGTGGCATTAGTAAAGGCTGAAAGAAAGCGTGCACCAGCCCTTGAGAATGTAGCTGAGTTCCTGAAGAAGCGAAAAGAGCAATCAGATGCTCTCTTCACCCAAGCCAAAGAAGAGATGGAAGAAGCCAGAAATAAGCTAGCACAGGTAGAGCAGACTAGGCGTCTTCTGCTATCTAAAACTATTGTCAATACAAAATTTCCTTCATAATAGCTAGGTTCAAATGTTTATCCAGTCAGCATGCCTGTTGTGATGTCTGTGCATCTACTGATGTGGCACAAAATGTTTTTTTGGGTCATGTAATAACAGCAATTACTTTCCAAACAATAACAGATGAAGCATTGGACATGGTATAGTTCAGGCGCAAGCCCGACATTCCAAGTTCAACTTCCACATCAAACTCATGTTCACAGATATCTGCACATTCATACATAATGTCCACAACCATGATTCACTTCAAAGCCAAAAAAAATTGGAGGAGAGTTATAAATAAACAAAAACCTCTACTAGTTCCTGCTACCAGTGTGAACACAACAAGTCAATACCATGCATAAATTAATTATATTTTAGTCATTCTTTGTGTTCTAAAATGCCTGCCGGCTCGCGGAAGGATGTGTTGCCGGCACACGCGCTGATTCAATGAAGGCAGGCGGGGCAGTCTTAAGCTGGTTGCACACGGCGAGGAGGCGTGCTCAGCCGGGCCTGCAGCGAGTGCGGCCCTCTTGGCCGGCGCGCCGGTTCAATGCCTGCGCTATGAGAGGTCGCGTCCGTGTCAGAGCAATCACTCCCTCCAGTCGTTTTTTGTTTGGGTATAGCAAAATCATGTTTTCCATTCACATTTTTCAAGTAAAATTCATGGACAAACTTTGACCCAAAGTACGATGGGGACTAGTAAACCAGAATGGAGGTAGTAATTTTTTTAATCAAAGAAGGGTTTCCCCTTCCGATTACTGAAAACCAGCATCTAAATCTAAACCATAGTATTTGCCCTAGAACTACCAGGTTCAACATCTCGTAACATAAACCCATACAACCATACGCCAAGGAGGTACGTAGTACTGTGAATTCCATTTTCGCTCCATACCAATCGTTCTAAAAACTACTTACTACTTATAACGTGCCATTGAAAATCAGAACTCTTAACCCCGCTAAAAAACGATATTTTAAACGTGGCTACTCGATCTGTGGCAACTGGCGAGCCACCGCGCTCCAAGTCGTTCACCTGTGTTCCCGACCATCAACTCCTACAAAGGTGCTCCACCACGTACCCGGTACCCACGAATGCAGCAATCGTGCACCTAGGGTTTTAGGGTTTATTTGTTAACGTCACCTTTACATAACACTCATGTGTGTGAGATAGCGAGAGGCCGACTGCGTGCGTGCGCCTCTTCTCTTCATATATGTACTCCACCATTTGTCTGGTGTCCAAAAAATTATAATAACTACTAGCAATGTGCCAATGCGTTGCGACACGATCAAAGTAGATTAATACATATTCACCGATTTGATAAAAAAAAGTCTAGTTTTGAAATACGTATATCACTAAAAATATGTTATGTTTCACTCAATATATATTCCTTTGGCGGTTTTGATGAGATAAGGGAGGAATGTTGTTGGTTTCAAGATTCGAGAAGTGGTATATGTCTAATTTCTACTCTTACTAGCAAGATGCCCGTGCGTTGCACGGAACATCAAGATCTTGTGGGAGAAAAGGATGAACGAGGGAAGGCCTTGTCTGCAAATGTCGTGAAGAGTGTGGGTAAATTGCCATATTTTCCTTCCTATCCGTTAGATATAAATCGGACGACCTACATTGCAGGATGGCAGGCCCCATCATCACCAACTCTATTTTTATCCCTACTCTTATAAAAAGTATTGTCGGTGATGATCGTGTGGCTGTCCGATCTATATCTGATGGATAGGAGGGAAACTATGGCAATTTTCCAAAAAGATACCCACACCCCTCTCCACATTTGCAAATAAGGTCTTCCCTCGTTCATCCTTTTCCCCCACAAGATAAACTACTCATAAAAATGCATCTTGATGTTCCGTGCAACGCATGGGCATCTTGCTAGTTGTTGCAAAAAGCCCATGTGTGTGTGAGAGAGAGGGAGAGTGGAGGAGGACAGAGTGCATGTGTGACAAAGACACAAGTAGTGTGTGTGCGATAGGTATCAGCTTAAAATGAGGCGATAGTATGTGTGTGCATGATTGAGAGGGCGTGTCTCAAGAAGGGAAGAAAAAGCTACATAGATACAAGGAGCGGGAGAGAGACATGTATGCGATGGTGGAAGCATGAGTGTGCGGGTGTATAAACCTATCTAGAGGCTAACTAGTCGATAAATGTTTGTGAGAGAAAAACGAGTCGGGGTGCGAAAGCAAGAGTTTTGTGTGTGTGAGAGAGAGACGGTAGTCGGGAAGGGGAGTGGAAGCAGGAGTTATGTGTGTGTGTCTGTGTGAGAGAGAGAGAGGAGACGGTAGTTGGGGTTGTCCGATCGGTGTCAGTCTGGGATGGAGACGAAAAGGAGACCGCAACAAATGTTGTGTCTACAGGAGAGAAAGAGAGTAATTTTAGTGGTATGAGTCATATGTAGAGACATATAGGGTGTGTGAGTGAATCCCATAGAGAGAAAGACAAAGTGAAAGATGAGTGGAGACTGTGTGTGTGGCGGTGAAAAAGAAAGCTTAGGTACCGAGTGATACCAGAGAACAGTAGAGACGTGAGAGATAATGAAAACCGTGTAATGTATAATGATACGGAGAGTGTGACACTTCTCAAGGGAGACGTCGAGAGACCATGTTTGCGAGGATAGGAGAAACATGAAGTGAGCGTGCGGGTGAGCTGGAGAAAAGAGAGTGATAGCTACCTGAAGGAGCATGCATGCGAGAGAGATGGGCATGAAAGGAGTGAACAAAAAAGGGATTCAAATATTTGAATTCGAGATGATGATACATGTAATCCATACTCGAACCAAAATTGATCTATCAAACATGCATACTCATATGAATTCACGCACATCTATGTTATTTAATATGTAGATATTACTGATCCATACATTTTAGTAGAACATAATTTGGTTAAATTTTTTCGAATTCAACCTTAAGATTTCGAAATTGTTGTATTTGTAAATCATATTATACATATAAAGGAGCAGAATTCTTTGTTGTGCTTTTGAAAGTATATATAAAAAATGATGTATATAGAATGTAATTCCAATTGAAAATGGATCCCGCCCGAAAAAAATAGTAGAATACAAACGGGATTCGAATTGAGTTGGCACGGTAAACGTGCATTGTGCAAAATTTGAACGAAGCGGGGAAAGTCGCAGTAACCGCCCAGAACCAAAATCTGTGAGATGGAAATCACTACTGCCTATCCCTGCCACGCAAAGCCTATTTGCTGGATATCTATGGGTTTCGATAGTGGTAGGTTTGTAATTTCACCCAAATGTGATGTAACCGCCTCTCACCCGGATTCATACATGGTGGGCGCCAAAACACAGTGTGCCCTCGGCCGAAATTGACTCCCTCCCCGATTCATATTTATACTCGTGGGCGCCAAAAACAAACTCTCGTTGGCAAATATTTGGTGTATGCGAGATTACCGTCCTATCCCCAACCGACTAATGTTGCTGTGATGTAGTAGAATTTTGAAACAGGGGCTAAGTTTGTAAATTTCCTTGCATTTGAGACAAGCGCGCCCTGAATACATGGTTCCCCCCTCCTCTCTACCTCCCTTTTCCCCATTCGTACTCCTTGGGCGCCAAAACACCCTCTCCACCCCACCCTCCTCCGTCCGCCACCCCATCCACCGCCGTCCTCCTCCACCAAGCCAGAGCTGATACCCCGACGCCGCCGTCCATTACAAGAGATCGACCTCTCTCATCCACGCCTTCGGACCGGGATCCTTGCATCCCGTCCTCTCGCTTCATCCCCGCCGTCGTCCACCTTGCTGGCGCCGCTCCTACGACCGTCTCGTCCACCGCGCCCCGCCGCCATCGTCTACCCTCCTAGATCTGCTTCCACGCCACCAACAGCCATCGCTACCGTAGCACCGTCAAATTCTCAGCAGATGCGTACACGGCGCCGCACCAGAGGCGGTACTCTTTCATATTTGCTCAACTTATTTATCGCAGCAAGAAAATAGATCGCCACTTCTTTACTCTGATTTCTTGTCTTGGTTGCGAAGTTGCCTTTGTCCGGTTTGCACCTTCAGATCCGCCATGGCACGCTCAACACTATACTCCCAATGCTTATGGTTTTCCCATTTTATATTCCACACTAGTTAAATCACAGTAGACTAAATTTCAAAATTGGGTCAGTCGATTTTTCAGAGCTCGTCGGAGTTCGCCGGTGCGATCCAAGGGGCTCGGGTGGTTGTGGGGCCTCGTCGAACGAAGAAAACTCTATGCGGGTGGGGGGTGGGTGTCATGTCAAAACCGGCGGATCTCGGGTAGGGGGTCCCGAACTGTGCGTCTAGGCGGATGGTAACATGAGACAAGGGACACGATTTTTTTACCCAGGTTCGGGCCCTCACGGTGGAGGTAAAACCCTACTCCTGCTTGATTAATATTGATGATATGGGTAGTACAAGAGTGGATCTACCACAAGATCAAGGAGGCTAAACCCTAGAAGCTAGCCTATGGTATGATTGTTGTTCGTCCTACGGACTAAAACCCTCCGGTTTATATAGACACCAGAGAGGGCTAGGGTTACACAGAGTTGGTTACAATGGTAGGAGATCTACATATGTCACATCCCTAGTACTGGTATGCTTGAGGCTAGCTAGTCATTTGTGCATCATGTTTAAATTCCATTTAAATTTGAAATGGGGATTTGTGAAACCCTCAGAATCATTTTTGGAAATGACCCAAATAAAAATTGCTCCAAAAAGGTCCAAGAAAATGCTCATGTTGCTCTCTGAAAGTATTGAACAGAGATAAAAATCAAACCAATATTTTTAGGAGCTCATAAGTATTTATTTTGGACATTTGGAGTTAATCCAGTAATTAATTGCTTTGGATATATATTGTTATATATATAATATATGTCCAAAATTCTGTTAATTGGTGAGGAGTTTTGGAGCAATCCAACTAGTTCCTACAAAAATTGACAGAAGAAAATAAAATGATTTAGTATTATTATTAAATCAAAACAAATGTCAGAAAATAGAAAAGAAAACAAAACAAGAGCAAACTTACCTGCGGCCAGCTCCTGTGCTGGCCCAGCACTGTGCGGCCTGGCCGGCCCAGTTGGCCAGCCCAGCCCGCCTCCTCCTCTGTCTTCTTCCTCGTGCCTACTGGCACTGTGCGTGTCGCGCGCGCGCTCGCCCGGGGCCACGTCTCCCGCCACCTCCTGCTTCTCCCTCTCGTCGCCCTGGACGCCCTGGACGACGCCACGCACCGCCCCGCACCTCTCTCCCTCTCCCTCGCTCTCCCTCTTTCCCCTGGTTCTCTCCCACGCGACCGCCCGAACACTAGCGTCGCCGCTGTTCGCCGTTGCCATAGCCACCGCCTCCCCCTCGACTCTCCGACCAGCCTAGAAGCTCCGCCACATCACCGTCTACCTCTCCGTCAAGCCGCGCGCCTTGGGAGGCCCTGGAGAGTCGCCATCGCCGCCGTCTTCAACCTCCTGGCGCCAGAGATCCGCCTCGCCACCCCGCCGACTCTAGCCCTTCCCCGAGCTCGCCTCGACACCGTCGAGTCCGCAGTGAGCCTCTGCTCCGTTTCCCTCTCCCCGTTCTTCCGTTCCTGCGCCGTAGCCCCCTTCCCCGCCATGGCCGTAGCTCCTCGCCGCCGGTCATTTCGCTGCTGTCGTTCTAGTGCGCGTTAGTCACACCTGAGCACACGGCCGTGCTCTTCGTGCCACGAGGGTGCCGCAGAGCCCCTCGGGTGGCCTCCCCGTGCCCCGCAACCCGCTCCCGCTCAAACCCGTGCTCCGGTCGCCGCTCCGGCCGCCGCTGCGAGCTCCGCTCCGGCGAGCTCCGGCGCCCCCGCAACCTCCCACCTGCTTCCCTAGATGCGGACGACGACGGGCTACGCCCAGGCGGTCTCCGCGCGTCCATCCGCCGCTCGTAGCGCAAGTCCGGCGAGTCGCCGCCGCGGCTCGAGGTCGTCGCCGACCGAACTCCGGCAAGGCCGACGTGGCTGTCATTAGTGCCTAATCCCGCAGCCTAAACCACCCCACCAGCCGCTGACCGTGGGCCCCAGGGCAAGTCAAACCCTGGTCAGTGCGGGTTTGACCCGGGCTTAACCACTGTGTCACTGACGTGTGGCCCTCACACGTCAGGTTTGACCCAGGTTGACTGCTGACGCAGTGCTGACGTCATGCTGACGCAATAATATTTTCTGGAATTATTTTAACTCAGGAAATTCCAGAAAATGTTTCTAACTTAAAAAAATCATAGAAATTCAACCGTAACTCAGATTGAAATAATTTATATATAAAAAATTATCAGAAAAATGCAATCTTTCCATCTGTACTAGTTTCATGCGTGACAAACCAACTAATACCTTCTGTATAAGTGAAACACTAAAATTGCATATACAAGAGCTTAATTAGGAGTTGCATTTGAACTCTTGGTTCAAATGAACTTCAACCAAATGATTGCTAGATGCATTAGCTCAAACCACATCACATCTTCATGCCTTGTTCATGCATCATATTGTTGCATATGCTTGTGTTTTGATTTTCGACACTGTTCCTTCTCGATAGGTCCTGCTCCGGAGTCCGTTCCAGAGTACCTGTCTGTGAAGCAGTGCCTTCCTTGTTGATCTACCAGGCAAGCAAACCCCCTTGTTCATTTCGATACAATCCTACTCTCTCGCTCCTGCTCTCAGTTATTGCATTAGGACAACAACGATTCATTCGCTACTTTGTGCTGCGGTAGTTGAACCCATTCCTCTGCATGACCTGTCATTGCCACAGTAAATAGTTGAAACCCACTAGCATGTGTAGGAGTTGATTGAAGCCATTGTTGTGTTCCTACCATGCCATGCCTGCTACTGCTTAGAGTGTGTCAGGTCTGATTCATTGGGAATGAATTGGAGTACAGTGCTCTATGTTCTGATGTTGAGAGTGAACGTGTGAACACGAGTTGGTAAAGGTAGCGGTGAGAGGCCATGTAGGAGTACATGGTGGGTTGTCTCACTGGAACCGTCCTTAAGCACTGAGTTCTGTGTATGTCGTCCAATGACTCGATACTACCACACATTGGAATGCTTAAGTGCCCCTCTCAACTTATTAACCAACTTGATCTCTGTCCAGGAGTCGCAACTAGTTTTTGGTGTTTGTAGGTAGTGTTAGTAGTCTACCAAGTGGCACCCGACCAGGTGGGCTTGGGACAGACTAGGCACAAATGGCACGGTGTACCAAGCGTAGATCCATCCGGCGAGGTGGGCTTGGGAACCCTGCACACATCATTTGGGGCTGTGAGCGACACCCCGGCTGGATCTCCTTACGGATGGAACCCGAATAGGCGATAAACCTGGACTAGAGTCTTGTGTGGTTAGTCAGGTCGTGGCCGACACCCTCGCCAGGCTTCCGCTTGAAGGTTGCCGAGTTACATGACGTGTACATGGCGGTAAGTGGCGAGAGCGTGTGTGAAGAAGTACACCCCTGCAGGGTTAACATGATCTATTCGAATAGCCGGGTCCGCGGTTATGGACTTCTTGGATGCTTACATGGTACATAGACAACTTGAAGTGGATACTATAAAATGCTCAAGACAAGTGTGAGTGCTATGGATGGCTTTCCCATAGGGAGACGGGGATGAATCCATAGTAGTGTATTGTGTGGTGATTAGTGGACTCGTGTACGTTGTCTCACCTCAAGAAGTTCTTGTAGTCGTAGAACAGGATAGCCACTGAGTCAAGCTGGCTTGCTGCAACTAAACCCCACATTATCTTCTTGATACAAATGCATGTACGATAGGATATGATGTAAGTCTTGCTGAGTACCTTTGTACTCATGTTGCTTTATTTATGTTTTTGCAGCGGAGACTTCGGTCTTACTAGTTTCTGTGGACTTCGACAAGTAGCTTCTACCTCAGCTACGATCTTGATCGGATGTTGTAGTTAGTCAGGCTCTTCAGCCTTTTTCATTTGTAGATGTCTGTACCCAGACATGTAATGCTTCCGCTTGTTGCTTGTATGCTCTGTATGATGGGTCCTGTGACCCCTGTTTGCAATAAATGCTATGTTGGCTCCTTGAGCCTTATTTATACGAGTTGTTGAGTTATGTTGTGATGCCATGTTGTACATCACATACTTGCATGTTATGCGTACGTGTAATGTGTATTGCTATGTGTGGGATCTGACTATCTAGTTGTTTATCCTTAGTAGCCTCTCTTACCGGGAAATGTCTCCTAGTGCTTCCACTGAGCCCTGGTAGCTTGCTACTGCTCCGGAACACTTAGGCTGGCCGGCATTTGTCCTTCTTCGTTCCTGTGTCTGTCCCTTCGTGGAAATGTCACGCGATGAATACCGGAGTCCTGTTAGCCCGCTACAGCCCGGTTCACTGGAGTCTTGTTATCCCAGTGCTACAGCCTGGATTCACTCGCTGATGATCGACACGTTCGATGCTGGGTCATGGATGCCTGTCCCTGTAAGTTTGTGCCACTTTGGGTTTACGACTAGCCATGTCAGCCCGGGCTCCTTATCATATGGATGCTAGCGACACTATCATATACGTGTGCCAAAAGGGCGCAAACGGTCCCAGGCAAAGGTAAGGCGACACCCGTGGGGATACCGTGCGTGAGGCCGCAAAGTGATATGAGGTGTTACATGCTAGATCGATGTGGCATTGAGTCGGGGTCCTGACAACATATCCGCATCGCCAAGCTTGCCTTCCACGCCAAGGAAAGTCTCATCCGGACACGGGACGAAGTCTTCAATCTTGTATCTTCATAGTCTTGGAGTCTGACCGACGGTGATAGTTCGACTATCCGGACACCCCCTAGTCCAGGACTCCCTCAGTAGCCCCTGAACCAGGCTTCAATGACGATGAGTCCTGCGTGCATATTGTCTTCGGCATTGCAAGGCGGGTTCCTCCTCCGAATAATTCATAGAAGATTTTGAACACCAGGATAGTGTCCGGCTCTGCAAAATAAATTCCACATACCACCGTAGAGAGAATAATATTTACACAAGTTCAATCTGCTGACGTATTTCGTGGCATGACATCACACCACGGCCAAGCCTTTATTCGAATTGTTTTTATTGTTCCACCTCAGCGCGTTTAGTGAAGCGGTTTCCTTTGCACGTTTTGTCAAAGCAGAGATCGTGTCCCCTTATTCCAGGATTCTCATCAATATGGGCATGGGTAACCCAACCGCGCCATTGATTGCGGCGCTTGGGAGATAAGCGAGTTTTACTGGGCCGGTGGGGATGCATAGCTTCGTCCGCTCATATATAAGGGGATAAGAATCCACCTTTTCACCTACGCCTTCTTCCTCCTTTGCTTATCCATCTCCGCACACTCGAGCTCCAGCGCCCAAGTCCGCACATCTCACCTCAACCTTCTCCAACCATGTCCGGAGCGGGAGGCAAGTGGATGGCCTCCTCCGTCATGGAGGGGCACATCAAGAGGCTGTGCAAGGACGGATACTTGTCCAGCGATATCGCGCACCGACTCCCCGACGAGGGGCAGCTCGTCCCCACCCCCAGGCCCCATGAGAGGGTGGTGTTCCTTCCCCATTTCCTCCACGGACTGGGTTTCCCACTCCACCCGTTTGTCTGGGGGCTCATGATCTACTATGACCTGGATTTCCATGATCTGGCCCCGAATTTCATCCTCAACATCTCGGCGTTCATCGTCGTGTGCGAGGCCTTCCTCTGCGTCCAGCCCCACTTCGGCTTATGGCTGAAGACATTTAATGTCAAGCCAAAGGTAGTGGGCGGCTGCCAAGCGGAGTGCGGAGGCGCCATGGTGGCAAGATGCCCAACATTACATGGCTCGAGGGCGCCTTCATGGAAACCATCAAAGGGTGGCAATCGGGGTGGTTCTACATCACCGAGCCGCGTGACCCTAAATGGGCAGCGGCCCCCGAATTCAGATCTGGGATCCCCACACGGCTCACCTCCTGGAAAGAGAAGGGCCTGACGTGGGGTGATTCGGAGGAGCTGACCGGACTTCAATCCTGCGTCCAAACCCTGGTGAACAAGAAGCTCAAGCTTGTCAACATAATCCAGGTCATGCTCATCCGCCGGATCCCCACACTACGTACGAAGACGCCTGGAGGGTGCTGTTCAAGGGCGCCAAGGCTCCCCCATCCGCTACCGAAGATCGCGGATTCAGCTCACAGCGTCCAGCCGGCGAGGTAAGCTATCTTATCCTTTACGGGACACTTGCTTTCCATAATTTGACTCTATGCGGGATCTAAAACTCCCATTACCTTTGATAGGCTTGGCAGAAGACGTCCGGGCAGGTTAACTGCCTGGCTCCTTGCCCTAAGACCCAGCGGATGCCCGATTATCGGGACTGCTGGCCCCGGCGCCTTACGTGGTGTCGGAGAATAAGGCCAAGAAGAAGGCCACGGGAACTCAGAGGAGTTCCCGACGCCAGGTGTTATCGAACTCATCGTCCGATGACTCCGAGGTGGACTCCTCTCATGAAGACGAGGAGGAGAAGAAAGAGGCCTCTCCCCCAGCAGGGGGAGAGAAGAAGAGGAAGGCTTCCCCGACGGGGGAGGCCGAAGGGTCCAAGAAGGGAAGGACCCTTCCTCCGGACTTTTCCACCAACGCCGACGATGGCGAGGAGGAGTGGCCCTCGAGGGCCAAGCCCCTGGCGAGATCGTAAGTGTCCGGATCCTAGAATAACTTATGATTTTCCTTTCCCCGCATAGTGTCTTCTAATGCCAAACACCACCATATAGCCCGCCCAAGGATGATCTACCCGCTTTGTCGAGCGGGTCCCTGGGTTCGTCGGATGTGAATAGCGCTTCATGTCCGACTGCCTCCTCCCCTCGTGATGCAGACGACACCGAGGTGGAGTCCCAGAAGGGGACCGGCCAGGAGGAGGAGGCCCCGGAGGTGCTGCCGGGCAACCTCCCAGACTTCGGGCCGGACTCCGCACCGGAATCTTTGGTGGTTCCGGAGTCCGGCGGGCGGCCCCTTCGTAAGAAGGGCGGGACGGCGACGCCAGTGTCCTCCGTCCAATCGGAGGCACCGGATAATTTGCTGGAGGCGCTCAACGGCGCTTCCATCAAAGAAGAACACCGCACTGTTATGAGTGCGGTGATTTAGAAAGTTCAGTCCGCCAAGAGCGGGCTGACCGAAGCCTGCACCAGCCTTCTAACAGGCTTTGAGGTAAGGGTTTCAAGATATGTAAAAATAGTACCGCATAGACAGTAGCCCCTGATGCTCAATTCGGTGTTCAGAAAGAAAAGCCGAACTGAGGATCTAAAAAGATATACGCAGGAGTCTAACACAAATATGTCAATATGGGCATGCAGGCTGCGCTGCTGACCTCTGTCGCACTGACTGCGGAGGTCAATGCCTTGAAGGAGAGCCTCGAGCGGTCCGAGAGCGAGCTCGGCCGTGCCAAGAAGCAGCTCGAGGACAAGGAAGGTAAGAAACACCTTATCAAAGTTGTACCTTATAAAAAAGGATTTGGTTGCAAACAATGACAGGAATAACGTGGGTATTGCAGGGGCTACGAACGAGGTGACGACCCTGAAGGAGGCGGTGTCCGTGGCCGAATGCAATGCGGCCGCGGAACGCACCGAGCAAGAGAAGTAGGAGGCGCGGGTGCGGCAAGAGCTCCAGGCTCTCGTGAAAAAACACGAGAGTTTGGAGCGTGACTCGAAGACTCGAGAGTCTGAGCTCGCGTCCGCTCTTGAGAGTGCCAAAGCTGCTAAGGCCGAAGCCCAAAAGGCCCTCCAGGAAATCGACGCGGTGAAGAAGATAGCGGCGGGTAAGGCATTCTTCATGCAAAGCAAGCATGTAAAAGTGAATTACCTGTTACTTACCTGAATTCGGAGCTCTCCAGGAGCGTTCACAGATCTGCCTCATAGCGTGTCCGATGCTGCCGCGTTCTACAGAGCCGAGGAGGGGAGCTCGATGGAAAAGGTGTTCTGGTCTCAGTATGCTGAGGCCGGACATCCGGTGCCCCTAAGCGACCAACTGAAGCAGCTGGTCGAGCTCCACAAGGTGGCCGAACAGGCCATGAAGGGCCTCATAGTTCGGTTGTGGCCCAAAGAAGTCATGCCTGGGAGCTACTTTGGTCTGGTGCGGCGGCTGGTGGATGCCTGTCCATGGGTTGACGTCATCAAGCATTCCGCCTATATTGAAGGTGCCCGTTGGGCCCTTGCCCGCGCTAAGGTGCACTGGGGCAAGATGGACGCCGAGAAGCTTGTGACGGACGCGGCACCACCGGGCAAGGAGTATCGCACGCCTGAGATGTATTATAAGGGTGTCCTGAAGGGTGCCCGCATTATTGCGGGTGAGTGCTCCAAAGATGTAATTTTTGAGTAGACTCGCGTTTTGTTATCTTGTGCGCTAAAAACTTTGTTCATATGCGCTAAGCAATGCTTGTTAATTTAAAATATTACCTTATGTGCGGCCGTTTATCAAATCTGAGAGATGGCAAGTCGTTGGCTTCGGCCCCCATGCCACGAGTGCTGGGGTGTTCGGGATAAACTTGAGCGCTCTTGTTCCCATTTTTGGGTCCTTCTAGGGAGGCGCTCAACACAACGAAAGAGGCAACCGGACTTATAATGCTTGAACACTCTCACTTAGCCATAGAATTCTATAATTTTAAATTTCGGCGAAGCCCCTAGTATTCGGAAGGCCGAATTCGGGGCGCTATCCATGCCTGGGGCCGGACAAAGCCGGATCCTCGCTCTAAGCGGCATAAGTCTTTAGGGACTCGAAAAGACCTCTCGAACAGTGACCAGCTCTCGCCTTATCATGACGGTTAGTTTTAGCTTTCTCCACTGAGGTGCTCCACCCAGCTCAACTGGGGAACAATCGCAGTGGTTCTCCCAGCGCTACCTTAGCCGATATAACGGAACGTAAGGTACCAAAACATGGGAACCGGGCAAACCCAACTATTGACCCAAGACATGATTCGGAGTCGATGCATATAATGCTATAAGTTCGGGGTGCCGCACTTGTGAAAGTGTTTGGACTTATCACACCATACTTTGGGGAACTTAAGCCCCTGGTGTATTTGGCCGTACCAAGGCGTACGGGTGCAACATGTCATAAGTGAACATATAAAGAAAGAAATGCAATGATAGGCAAAAAGCGATGCATTGGTTATTCAGAAGATAGTGCAATAAAGGCAGAATGATACAAATAGTGCGATAAGCGAGGGGTGGGACTATTTAACATGTCCACCTCCAGGGGTAGGCTGCGGAATGGTATGTAAAACAGGTATAATGCTCGTAATGGAGACCACCTGGATACTCGTCGTAGCCTTTCTACTCCCCTGGCTGTTGCATCGTGAGTTCGGCAGATCTACTGCCGGACAGGGCTTCTGGAAAACGGAGTCCTGAGAATAAGTAACAAAAGAATGACAAATTTGGGAGCCCCTGGGGTGGTTGATCCGCACTCTGGGCATGCCATGGTCGTGCCCCTCCCCCTATGCCCATGGTATCTCCAGAGCGTAGTGATGTACGCGTGGCACTGGTCTCGCGATTTCGCGAGGGCTGGGGTTGGGGCCGCATTGCTACGCTTGCTCGGGACGTGCCAGGTGGTCTTGTTTTAGGTTACTCCGGGTGCTCTTGACGGTGTCCGGTCGCTTAACGGCCGGACTCGAGAATTGCCTTAGGAGGCTACTCTGTAATTCTGCCACGAGAGCCGCTGTGTGCTCCTCTGTTCGGAGAGAGCGTTCGGTGTTTCCATTGACCGTGATGACTCCTCGAGGGCCTGGCATCTTGAGCTTGAGGTATGCATAGTGCGTCACCGCATTGAACTTTGCAAATGCGTTTCGTCCGAGCAGTGCATGATGGCCGCTGCGGAACGGGACTATGTCGAAGATTAACTCCTCACTTCGGAAGTTGTCCGGGGATCCGAAGACCACTTCAAGTGTAACTGAGCCTGTACAGTTGGCCTCTACACCTGGTATGACGCCTTTGAAGGTCGTCTTTGTGGGTTTAATCCTTGAGGGGTCTATGCCCATCTTGCACACGGTATCCTGATAAAGCAGGTTCAGGTTGCTGCTGCCGTCCATCAGGACTCTAGTGAGGTGAAATCCATCGACGATTGGGTCTAAAACCAATGCGGCGAATCCGCCATGGCGGATACTGGTGGGGTGGTCCCTTCGATCAAAAGTGATCGGGCAGGAGGACCACGGATTGAACTTTGGGGTGACTGGCTCCATCGCATATACGTCCCTGAGCGCACGCTTCTGCTCCCTTTTGGGTATGTGGGTTGCGTATATCATGTTTACCGTCCGCGCTTGTGGGGGGAAACCCGTCTGTCCTTTATTGTTCGGCGGCCGTGTCTCCTCCTCGTCATCGCTATGCAGCCCCTTGTCGTTGCCTTCGGCAATTAACTTGCCTGCCTGCTTGAACACCCAACAATCTCTGTTGGTGTGATTAGCTGGCTTTTCGGGGGTGCCGTGTATCTGGCACGAGCGATCGAGTATCCGGTCCAAATTGGACGGGCCCGGAGTAGTTCTTTTGAATGGCTTTTTCCGCTGACCGGGTTTAGAGCCTTTGAATCCGGCGTTGACTGACGTATCTTCAGTATTATCGCCGTTAATGCGGCGTTTGTGCTTATTGCGACGCGACCTGCCATTGCTGTCTTTGGTATCCGAACTACCAGAGTTTTTGGTTAGGTTGTTACTGCGGGCTAGCCAGCTGTCTTCTCCCACACAGAAGCGGGTCATGAGTGATGTGAGGGCTTCCATTGATTTCGGCTTTTCCTGTCCTAGGTGCCGGGCAAGCCATTCGTCACGGATGTTGTGTTTGAAGGCTGCAAGGGCCTCTGCATCCGGACAGTCGACGATTTGATTTTTCTTGGTTAAGAACCGTGTCCAGAATTGTCTGGCCGACTCGTCTGGCTGCTGAATTATGTGGCTTAGGTCATCGGCGTCTGGTGGTCGCACATATGTGCCCTGAAAGTTATCGAGGAATGCGGCTTCTAGGTCCTCCCAACACCCAATTGATTCTGCTGGCAGGCTATTGAGCCAATGTCGAGCTGGTCCTTTAAGCTTGAGTGGGAGGTATTTGATGGTGTGAAGATCATCACCGTGGGCCATGTGGATATGAAGGAGATAATCTTCGATCCAAACTGCAGGATCTGTTGTGCCATCGTAGGATTCAATGTTCATGGGTTTGAATCCTTCGGTAATTTGATGATCCGTTACTTCATCTGTGAAGCATAGTGGGTGTGTGGCGCCTCTGTATTGGGCTATATCACGACGCAGCTCAAACGAGCTTTGTCTACTATGTTCGGCCCGGCCAGGGTTGCTGTATCCGGCGTGACGGTTTTCTTCGCTCATCGTAGGGCGCCCGCGCGATCCGTAGATCGATCTTGTTTGCCTCGCCTTATCCTCCAATATGTCTCGCAAGTCCGGCGCATTCCCCCGTGGCTTTGTACTTTTCGAGCGACGCCGGAGTGCGGCCTTAGTGGAGGGCCTAGAGGCCTCTCTGTCGCGGCCACGAGGTGGCTGATCGGCCGTATTGTGCGCTGGTGATTGTGCTTCCTCCTCTAATCGGGGTAGCAGCTTGCGTTTGGGGTAGCTTTTGGAGGGGCGTTCGAGATCATACTCTTCGGCCGCGAGGACTTCAGTCCATCTGTCGGCTAGCAAGTCTTGGTCAGCTCTAAGCTGTTGCTGTTTTTTCTTGAGGCTGCTTGCCGTGGCCATAAGCCTGCGTTTGAAACGCTCTTGTTCGACGGGATCCTCAGGCACGATAAATTTGTCGTCGTCGAGGCTTGCGTCGTCTCCGGAGGGAGGCATGTAATTATCTTCCTCTACCTCTTCGTCTGCCGCTCTCTCACGAGGGCTGGCTTCTCCGTCTTCCTGTGCTGAATCTTGCTGGAGGGGGTTGTCTTCGGCACTGTCCGGGGTGTTATTATCTCCGGTGCCGGAATCTCCATTCTTGCTGTGGCGGGATTTGGAGCGGCGCCGCTGACGCCGGCGCTTAGGCTGCTTTTTGGAGGGGTCATCCTCCGCTGGTCCATCGCCATTCCCATCCTTTGGGGTGTCCACCATGTATATGTCATATGACGAGGTGGCTTTCCAGTGCCCGATAGGTGCTGGTTCTTGGTCGTCTCCGGCATCGTCGTCCATACCATCGATATCTTCGGAGTCGAAATCTAGCATGTCGGTTAAGTCATCGACAGTGGCTACGAAGTGGCTGGTGGGTGGGCTTTGAATTTCTTCGTCGCCTACATCCCAACCGTTCTGACCATAATCCGGCCAGGGCTCTCCTGATAAAGAGAGACACATCAGCGAATTCAGGATGTCGCCAAAAGGCGAGTGCTGAAAGATGTCCGCAGCGGTGAACTCCATGATCGGCGCCCAATCGGATTCGATTGGCAGGGGCGCGGAAGGTTCGGGGTCCGGAGAGGAGTCCGGCACCTTGGAGTCACGAGCTTCATGAGGGACAGGGTCGGTATTCGGCTCTATCGCCGTAGAGGTAGCAGCCTCCGAGGTGGTGTCCAACCACCCATCCTCGATTGGCGCCGTCGACTCCGAACTAAGGGTCGGAGCGGACTCTTGTGCGGCCTCTAGGGCACTGTCCGGCAGCAGAGCTAAATCATGCCGTGACAGTGCGGCATGCCTGGCTGTGGCTCGAATCCGTCGAAGATCAAGTCTCCACGGATGTCGACCGTATAGTTCAAACTTCCAAATCTGACCTGATGGCCAGGGGCGTAGCTTTCGATCTGCTCCAGATGGCCAAGTGAATTGGCCCGCAGTGCGAAGCCGCCGAATACGAAGATCGGTCCGGGGAGAAAAGTCTCACCCTGGACCACGTTGTTGTTGATGACCGAAGGAGCCATCGGGCCTATAGATGACGACACAGAGGAACTCTCAATGAAAGCACCAATGTCGGTGTCAAAACCGGCGGATCTCGGGTAGGGGGTCCCGAACTGTGCATCTAGGCGGATGGTAACAGGAGACAAGGGACACGATGTTTTTACCCAGGTTCGGGCCCTCACGGTGGAGGTAAAACCCTACTCCTGCTTGATTAATATTGATGATATGGGTAGTACAAGAGTGGATCTACCACGAGATCAAGGAGGCTAAACCCTAGAAGCTAGCCTATGGTATGATTGTTGTTCGTCCTATGGACTAAAACCCTCCGGTTTATATAGACACCGGAGAGGGCTAGGGTTACACAGAGTCGGTTACAATGGTAGGAGATCTACATATCCGTATCGCCAAGCTTGCCTTCCACGCCAAGGAAAGTCCCATCCGGACACGGGACGAAGTCTTCAATCTTGTATCTTCATAGTCTTGGAGTACGGCCGACGGTGATAGTTCGGCTATCCGGACACCCCCTAGTCCAGGACTCCCTTAGTGGGGGTGGTGGAGGAACACAGGCGGTGGGGGCCGATGGTCCGGCCGGCGGCCCGTGCGGTGTTCTGTATGGGAAGAATCAGAGACGAGGAAGAAGAAGGGTTAGGAGACGTAGGATCTTCATCCAACCGCCTGAAATGGTCGAGAGACAACTGGGAGTTGCATTCTTAATGCACTCTGGTTCATCATGTGTGGGCACTGCGCAACCAACATTTTATTATCCAAAATCTGCTTGCTCTTCTTTACCATGTTCGATAGTGCTGGCATGTACGTGATCGATAGGCTTTCAATTACTAGTGGCAATACAACACTGTATTTTCAAGCCAGTTCCACTTTCCTGATTTATATATCATAGTTATGGTGTACCCCTATTATGTACACTATGATCTGCCTAGTTGCTATGTGTTCTTGTTATCATGGTTTGGCAATAAACTCTCTATACAGTATATTATGAACCTATCATCTGCCAGCTATCCTTACTTCTGGAGCCTATTTTTTGTGTACTTGTGCCAGATTATATAAATGCACGCACGATATTACAGCACACATGAGCTCTCTCATCAGAATCTAGTGATAGCACATAAGTATTTACAGGGGCACCCCTATATTAGAATATCATCTGCATTACAAAGATAATCTCACAACTATTTATGTTTTCAGGGTTCTCAGATATTATACGCAATTACAGTGAATATCAGAATCTGCGCATCAGAAGAATATTGTGGAACACTGCAATGACTTACAAAATTGGCACCAAGGCATTGAGTGCCATTCTGGAAGCAATGAAACTCGTACGCTCCCCACCTGTTGATTCTTGTTCAGAATATCATCCTAATGACTATTCTAACCTCGAGGAGTCAAAGGCAGATGGCCTGTCCTGTTCACCCATCAAGGTGCCTGTTCTAATTTGGCAAGGTTTTATTGATTGCGCGTATCTTGCATATGTTGTCTTGCATTTCTTCTACTTTGTTGCACCACCATCTGCTTAGTTTACTCATCATATAACTCGAGATGCCATGCCCATCCATTATCAATACATATTCCATCTGTCGTCATACCATGTTTTTCCACTTAAATGTTGTTCTTGTGCATCATACATTAAAAAGGAAGAGGGTGATTGCCGAACCTGAAGGAGCACCAGCAAACTCCTTGAAAAACATGGTGGTGCCGGAGAAATCAGACAGCGCCCCACTTATATTGGTTGTACAACCAGTGACACAAAACATAGGACCGACTCCAACAGGCTGTACCCATACTTCACTGGCCACACCACTAGCCCCACCACACAGGACCTGCACTCCAGCAAAAGGTATATCGATTTCATTTGCCATAGCACCAGCCGTACCACAGAAAAATCCCACTCCAGCAAAAAGTACAGCAAGTCCACCGGCCGAAGACCTATCCCAACTGCAGAGACGGCCAATTCCTGCAGATTGGAACCCCATTCCATTTATTCCCAGTTTAAAAGACAATGCTTTCAATGTTGTTAGGGACTACGTGCATATATTCCCATCATGGGAAGATTATAGTGAAGACAAACACCATTTTCACATCTTCCTGTCCAACTTACGTGTAAGTGCTATTATTCATGGTTATTATTTTCCTCTTTTCTGCTAATCAAACACATCAATGATTTACATTACATTGTTGTAACTAGGTGAGGATCAATCTGGATAGTCATGATGAGCAAAGTTTGCTTGTGCTTTTCAAGGAAGCATTGCAGCAGTATCGGTGTTACCTGAGGAAATCACACTTTGATGGCAAGTCTATAAATGAATTTCCGGTGAAGTCTGCTGTGCTAAATTTAGAAGACATTGAATGGAAAAACCTTGTTATGCACTGGTCTCGTTCCCTGGATGAGGTACTGTCTATGAAATAACATGACAATTTGAACTTCTACTTTTCCACATGTGCTTTACGGATCTTTTTTTGTAGGAAATCAGCTCAAATAAGAATTCTGGTTTGAAAAGAATGACAGAATATCGCAAATATGCTGCCCGCTGCTTTGCTCTTGTTAGTACCTGTTGTCCTGTATCATTGTACTTGCATACATACCTGGTTCATTATGTGACAGCAATATGCATGATAGCATGCTTATCAATTGTTCGCTCCAAATTATCTGATCTGTATGAATGGTTACATTAGTGTAGAATATATCCAATGCCAATGAATTTTTTTAGCTCTGCATTGTTCTTGTAAGTACATGCTGTCCTTTATCAGTGTACTTATATTGACAGGTAGTTGTTCATGTACCATCACTCTGCAGCTTATTTTCCTTTACCCTCCATTTTCTACACATCAGATCTATATTTACTCTTACCATAAGGTTGGTACTGAAGAAGTATAGTTGTGCATTGCTCTTGGCTGTGCCTTTTTCCTGTATCGCTGCACATACATTTATAGCTACTTGGTTATGTAGCATCACTATTCATCTTATCTTAAATATTCTCCATTTTTCATATATTATCACATCTATATTTACTCTTAACAAAATGTAGAATAAAGGCAATGCTTATGAAGAAGATTCTATGCTAAATTTCTTGAATTGCCCCCCCCCCATCAGCATGGACAAGGGCTTTATAGAGCCCGTCTTCACCAATAATGTAGTTTGTCCTTCTCAAGCCTTCAAACTTTGTTGTGTATATTTGGTTAGGTATGACTGCAACAACTGTTTATTGTTGGTGTTTGCATCAAATTGCATGTTTAAAGTTTATTACATAGTTCATAAACAAAAGTTTGTCCTTCTCAATTTAAGTTTTCAGTTGTACAACCAAGTTCCTTCTTCATACCATGTAAATTAAACTATTCAGAGCAAGTGATCTTCTTTTGCACTGCATGTATGCTTCTGTTCTTCATCCATAATCCAGTGGTGTGGTGAATCTACCCACTACAGCACAATGTCATATTCTGCAATGTCTTAACTATGAACAATGTCATATCATTCTACTATTATTTAAACCGCCTCTTTATTTGCCAATCTGAAATGGGATAAATTGACAACACACTAACCATTGATACTTATGAGTTCTTGATCTATAATGTAGTGGTGTCGTGAAGCTGCCAACTCCTTCACAATGTCATTTCCTGCCATGTCTTGACCTGAACAATACCATATTGTGTTAATGCAATTTTAAACTGTGTCACTTTATTCGTCAGTAAGAAATATGATGAATTGTCAGCACTGATACTTTTATGTGTGAAACCTGTCATCTATCTGCTTGTTTATCTTTCAGAGTGAGGAAGATATAAGTGTTGAACAAGCGCAGTCTCATCATCTTGCTCAGCTGCTTGCGCTGCAGCTCCCCAGCAGGGCTAACCTTTCTTGAACTCTATTGAAGTGCTGTCGGTTTTGTATATTATTTTGTCGGCGTGTTTATTTGCACTAGTGGCGATCTTTGATGCCCAGTGTATGTAATCTCTTGTCTGCTTTTGCTTTATTATCATAGTGGAGAACTTTGATGCCCAGTGGATGCAATATGTCGTAATTTCTTTATTGTATAGTCTAGGTTTTTTCTTATTCACGATGCTGCAGTTATTTTACTGTATATATGTCTTGTCTTTGCAGTAAACTAACCAAACTGTAAAATTACGGTACATAATTGGGCCGTCATGCAATCACGATGTATGATCCGCATCATGGGCCCCGTCAAACTGGCCCACTAGTAGATTCGGGCCTTTAATAGGCCGAGTAACCCCCGGCCCCCTTTTCGCAAGAAAACTCAATGGTTTTTTAGGAGGCTGAGAAGTAGGCTGGGCCTGCAACGTGCCGAATAGCTCACGGGCCGGCGGCAGCCCGAAATGGACCCCGGCCATGATTGTGCGAATCAATTCACGGTCTTTTAACAGGCCAAAGTTGTCTCAGTCCTTATTTGGCCCAATCAGATATCGGCTACGAGCAGGCCGGATGCAAACCAGGCCATAGTTAGGCCCAACTATATGACGGGCTTTTAACAGGCCGAAATTAATATAGGGCCGAAATGTTAAATGGGCCCTTAACAGGCTGGAACTAATATCAGGCCTAATTACTAAATGGGCCTTTAGCAAGTGGGCCCAAAAGCATAGCGTCCAGTCAACGGGCCGAATCTGATATGGGCTATAATTGAGCCCAAAGCGTCTTAAAGGGCTGGACATGATCTGGGCCGTGATTTGGCCCAGAAAGTGGGAGGCTTTTAACGGGCCGGATCTTATATGGGCCATTATTAGGCCCGGAACATGGCAGACCATTAATGGACCGAATCAATTATGGGCCGGCATTTGGCCCAAAACATGGTAGCCAGTTAATGGGCCAACCTACTAGGGTCCACAAAATCTTGTGGGCCTATAGCTGGGCCGGCCCATTAATGTCGGCGCAATCTCGTGGGCCTTTAGCTAGGCTGGCCCATTATGATCCGCAAGAATTTTGTGGGCCTTTACCTGGGCCGGCCCATTATGGCACACAAAAATCTTGTTTGCCTTTACCTGGGCCGGCCTATTATGGCCCGCGAAATCTTGTGGGCCTTTAGCTGGGCCAGCCCATTATAGTCCGCAAAATCTCGTGGGCCTTTAACTGGGCCGGCCCATTAAGGGCCGCAAAATCTTGTGGGCCTTTAGTTGGGCCGGCCCATTTAAGACTTGAGGAATACGGTAGACTGCACAGAGCTATGTGCAGTGCAGTTGACACTATTCCGAAAGGCTTGAAGCAAATTAACAAGCATTGCGCCTCTTTTTTATTTTTAATAACTTATTACAACTGAGAAATAAAAAGAAAAAAATAAATATAGCTGAAAAGAAAAAAAACTATATAGAGAACTACTCAGAAACGAATTGAAGCAAAAAATAGTTGTGATTAACTGTACTAAAGAAGGAGCATAGATGCTTATTTTTAATGACTTATTACAACTCAGAAATAAAAAGAAAAGAAAATAGTTGTGATTAACTTTACTAAAATATGAGCATAGATGCTTATTTTTAATGACTTATTACAATTCAAAAATAAATAGAAGAAAAAATAGTTATGATTAATTTTACTAAAAAATGAGCATAGATGCTTATTTTTAATGACTTAT
>NC_057807.1:608428628-608433452 GCF_018294505.1 Triticum aestivum | reverse complement strand
AAAGATACTCAGAAATGAATTGAAGCAAAAAATAGTTTTGATTAACTATACTAAAAAAGGAGCATAGATGCTTATTTTTAATGACTTATTACAACTCAGAAATAAAAAGAAGAAAAAATAGTTGTGATTAACTTTACTAAAATATGAGCATAGATGCTTATTTTTAATGACTTATTACAATTCAAAAATAAATAGAAGAAAAAATAGTTATGATTAACTTTACTAAAAATGAGCATAGATGCTTATTTTTTATGACTTATTACAACTCAGAAAGAAAAAGAAAAAAATAAATATAGCAGAAAAGAAAAAAAACTATATAAAAAGTTACTCCGAAATGAGCATAGATGCGCTTATAGAGGAAATTGAAATTAAATTCATAACAAATTTCAAGAGAAATTCGTATGAATTTAGCCTAAATTCCCTATATAAGGGCATCTATTTTCATTTTCAGAGGAGCTCAATAAGGCAGAGAGGGAGGGGCTTATAAACCGGTCTGATTCCCCTCCGGTTGGCGAGGTGGGACTAAATTTTGGCCGCAACGAGGACCAACCCTTTAGTCCCGGTTGGTGGAATGGACCGGGACTAATGGTCGTCCTTTGGTCCCGGTTCGGGCCACCAACCGGGACCAATGATGGTGGGCCAGGAGCGAGGGCCTTTGGTCCCAGTTCGTCCCACCAACCGGGACCAATAGGTCCAGACGAACCGGGACCAATGGCCCACGTGGCCCGGCCGGCCCCTGGGGCTCACGAACCGGGTCCAATGCCCCCATTGGTCCCGGTTCTGGATTGAATCAGGACTAATGGGCTGGACCGGCCTGGACCATTGGCCCCTTTTCTACTAGTGAAAGCATCGACGGTGTGTTGACGAAGATGTTGGTGAAGACCATGTTGATGAAGACTTTGACGATGAAGTGTCGGCGATGGTGTCGCAGCGGCATGTCGACGATACTGTGTCGCTTGAAGGCGTCCCTCGCGGCGATCAAGTGTCGATGCCGTGTCGCGCCGGAGAAGTCGATGAAGATTGCATCTCGCTCCACACCGGCCTCGCGCGTGGGTGGTGCATGTTAAGATCACTTCCCGTAGACGTGCTCGATATATTGGCTGTAGCCTGGCGTAGTCGTACAGTTTGATGATGCGGCGCGGGGTTGGTGTAGATCGCTCGGTGATTTCATGCTGATGGCTTGGTGTAGGCGATCCGTGCGGCTCGGCGTAGACACGTCGAGATAGCCCTAATGGAGCTGTTTGGCCCGCACATGTTCCGATGCGGCCGCGGATGCGAGAGCTCGGTGTAGTCGATCTGCGTGGTCGCCGGATACATGCCTTGCCTCCATCGGTGCGCACGACACCATGGATGTGTCGTTGTTGGATTTTGCATGTATTGGCTGGAAGCCACGCATGTACATATATGAACCATGCATGCACATACCGGAGACAGATACCTATACCGGCCGGTTAGCGTTGAAGAAGATCCCCCGCAGGAGCGGCTGCTGCTTGACAGGCGCGCATGGGCATGGAGGTCGTGTGGGTCGATCGAGCCGGGTCGTGGAGGCATCCAGATGGACTCTCTGACGGCCGGGAGATTCGCTTTCGCGTGTCCGCCCTCCCGTGATTGGGACACACGATCGATCTTCGCTGATGTCGCCTCGTCCCTGATGCAATCTGCATCGCCTCCACCCACATGAGCCAGACGAGACTTACCTGCTCCCCCGGCGTGTGTCCATCCGTGCTCCCGTGTACGTGGCTTGTTTTGATTGGAACAAAATAAGGCTCGGCCCCACCCCTTAAAATCAGGGGAAGATGATTATATTAGAAAAAAAAAAACAGCCGTAGGATGAAGTGGGAGCATGGATGAGAGCATGGGAAGGGAGCAGGCAAGCCGGATCCACATGAGCCGGGTTGCCTGCACGCTGCCAAGATGGATTTGAACCGATTTTCGCCGGATGGATAGAAGGTCGGGGAAATCTAGGGATTTATATTTGTGGCTAAGAAAAATCGATCTAATAGGAAGTTCAATTTTTGGACCTAATCTAAGGAATTGATCTAAGCTATAAGTACCAATTTAATCTTTGATTGATCGGGTGGTGCGCCCCCGGGGAGAGAAGATTGGTCTCCCCAGGGGCGGTGCGCTGCGGAAGTGGTGGATGTGACCTAGGATCGTCGTCGTGAGACTAACTGCTCTAATACCATGTAAAAAATATAGGATGGCTAAAGTTTTTGTTGTGTTATTGATCTGAGCATCGTAGGGGTATATAGAGAGTACAACGTGCAGTGAGACTTAGAGCACAAGACAAGTCATTACAAAACAATAAAACGGAGCTAGCTACGACTCCCTATAGTGATTTAAGATTCTTAGCCGTCTGATCAAACTAACCGATGTACCAGATTGATGTAGCGCCCATCAGGCTGTCCGCGTTCTCGCGGTCCACTCAATCCACGTGATCGGGCCGCTGCTCCACAGAATGAGCTAGGAGATATATCCTTCGTCGGGCCGAAGGCCTACGTAGCCCACAGAAAGGATTCTTTCCCAGCCCGTTTTGTGCGTCCTCATCTCTCCCTGATTCCCTAGTCGAGAATGCGACTGGCCGTCTCGGCGCCGGCGGCGCGCTACCGCTTCCAATGAGCGGCGGTCCATCAGCCAACATCAGTGGCAGTGTGGGAGAAGGGAAGAATACAATCCTCGGGACTCCACTCTCCACACCAGCGAGAGAAGCAAGGGCACGCCACGCCATGGACTGCGCCCCCACGTTGAAATCGGTGGTCGCCGGCTCGCCGCTACTGGTGCCAGATCAGCGTCAATGACCAAGACCTTGACTCTTCCCATTTCAGCCACATCAGGTGCAATCGGCTACGAAGATACGGATGCTGTCGGCACCAATCCCTTTTTCCTTACCCTGAGTTTCCGAGATGATTGGTCAAGATGAAGGAAATCCCCTATCTTTCAAGTAATCACTCCTTACGTATTTCCTTCTAAGATTTTACCTCAGATTTTTGTCACCTGTTGGATCGATCTATGACGTTTGTATGCTTCGCTGAACATAATGTATCTGGTTCAGATTCTTGGTTTGATTAGAGTATTCCATTCATGTTTTACCTCGCCCAAGCTGTGCTACCCCTTCCACTTGCCGCCCCTAAGCCCACATGATGATGCGAGGTCAAGTCAATTTGGCATAAGGTGGAGGCTTGCGGCGGCCAACATCTCCTCAATGACATAGTTTTAAACCCTCTCCTACAACACCGCGGCTATTGAGGTATGTTCAGTGCCCATTGTTATCACTTTGCTATCCATCAAAGAACGATTATTGTATTGAAAACATATACATCATTTCAAGCCAAATATGGTAATCCAGATGCTCCGCTCCCCTCGACTGAACGCTATCTTTTTATTGTTAATATATATGTGCTAGAACAAAAACCAATCTTAATTAGTCAAGCAAACATGTGGTTTCTCAATCAAATTACTTAAAATTCCAATTCTTTCTTAATATATCTATTATTATTATTATTTTCTTTTTTCTTTTTCTTTTAGTATGGACAGGCGCAACAACGCGCGCCTTTATGGTCTAGTAGTATATTAAAACTCATTCTATCTCCGTCTCTTCTTATCTCTAACTAAACACGTTTATATTCTAACAATCATCACCATCTCCGCCTGCTCACCGGTGCCTCTCCATCGCAAAGGACGCCGCCCACCTCTTCCTCGGCATGCCCTTCGCCGACCGCATCTGGCAGCGGCTGGGAATCACCCCTATATCCGCCTCCATTGACGACCTCTGGGACGCTTCGCTTTTCTCAGACTATTCCTGCTCACGGTTGGACGTTCGTGCTACTAACGATCCTCTGGAAGATCTGAGATGCCAGGAATGATATGGCAATTAGGGCCATAGATAGATGCACATCTACCTCTGTTAGATTAATCATCTTAGACTTGGACATTTGGTCACATAGGCTCTCCAAACTTTGTGACAAGGAGGCCGTCTCCTTTTGGCGGTTATTCCTCTCTGCACATTGTAATGTGCCCCTGTAATTCCGTTCCACAGCTTGCTGTTGATTCTCAAAAAGAAAAAATCGGCATTCACAATGTTATTATTGAGAAAAGAATGTTTTTGGTCCCTCAAGTTTACCAAAAGTATACAACCGGTCCCTTAAGAATTTTCGGGTGAGATTTGGTCCCTTGAAGCTCAAAACCGGAGACATTTGGTCCAAAACCAGAAATGTGAAAGAAAACCGCTTACATGTCACTGGTTTTCTCTCTCCTTTCCCCCTCTCTCACTCGCATGCATGCCAGCAGCAGGCACGCATGCGGCAAGCACACACGCCGGTAGCATGTTAGCACGCACGTTGCACACAGCAAGCACGCCGCCGCACACCACGCCGGCACACAACACACGCATGCACGTTGCCGTGTTCGGGCAAGCCGGCAGCACACAACACACCCACGCACGCCGCCGCACACCACGCCGGCAGCACACGCACACACGCACACCATGTGGCAGCAGCCAGCAATCATTGACCGTGGTATAGGGGCGACGACGAAGGGCCACGGTCACCAATCCACGGAGGGTAGGGCGGATCCATGGCCTCGGGGAGGAGGAGGCTGATCTGGCGCGGCTCCAAGGCCGGATCAGCCGGTTACTGGCGCAACCCCATGGACCTGGCGCAGATCGGGGGCCGGATCAGGTGGTTGTCAACGCCACCCCCATGGATCTGGCGTGGAACGGAGAGCGACGCTGAGGTGGCGACTCCGACATGGGGGGAAGGGAGCCATTGGTGCGCCCTCATGGGGCAACCCTGGTTCATGGCGGCGGCGATGTAGGCCCCTGTTTGC